>NC_058406.1:42697875-42727834 GCF_002201575.2 Neomonachus schauinslandi
CGAGGCACAGTGACACAAGGAAACGTGGCATATCCAGGGAAGTCCAAGAAGCCCCTCTGTTCATGCCTGAGGGACCAGGGATGCCCCAGGCAAAGGCGCTGAGCCCACAGGGCCTTGGGCCCAGCTGGAGAGCACAGGCTGCATGCATCCTGAAGCAGAAGAGAAGGCAGGCGTGTCCAGACACAGGTGCACAGGGCCAGACAGCCACTGCAGGGCAAGAGCTCCGGCGGCAGTTTCCAGGTGAGGAAAACGGGGGACCTGAGTAGGGCTGACACTTGCTTGAGGTCCGGCGGCTGGAGGGTGTCCATCCCTGGCTTCTGTCCCGGGGCTCCTTTCATCGCACCCTGCTACTGTCCTGAGAGTGGGCACTGCATTACCTAAATATTCCACAAATGCTGCAGAGGCTCTTCTGGATGGATCTGCACAAGCAGGTGGCGCAGCTCTGGGGCCCGGGTGGGCCTTCACCTGCCTGAGCCCCAGCTTCTGCCTCCCGTGAAAGATGAGGAATGCATGCTACACCAAGGGAGCTGCCAAGCAGATCAAACGAAGATGAGTACAACTCTGGCATGTTGACTTGCAGCTGGTAAGCCCTCTGAGGGTAGCAGACTAGTATCAGTCACTCATTCAAACATACTTGAGGGCCTACTATGTGCTGTTTTGATCAGGAAGAGCAGAATGAAGGAGAGGGAGCTGAAGACCACCAGGACAAAAATGGACAGAATGCTTCCCATAGTGGACGATGGGGGTGGGGGTGCAGTCTGAGGCCTTTGGCCTATGAAGTGAGGGGTTGGGTAAGAAAGGAAGAGAGTGAAGCTATGATGTTTTATGCAATGCTTGATAAAACAAGAAAGCTGGTTGGGAAAGGGGCTGGGAAAATGGAATGTAAACTGCTCTACCCTGCCCCCTTCCAAAACTCTGGGCCTGAAAAATTAGTAGGTCTACCCAACCTCCAGGGCTGTAGTTGGGGCACAGCTATGGCCATGGTTCCAGCTTCCCCAGGCACAGTTGATGAGATCACTGTTCAGGAAGGTTCTGGTCTGGTCACAAGTATCTGCTATCCTGCCTGTGGCCGGCTGGCTGGCTACTGAGAGAGTAATGCACAGTTTCGGGCAGTAAGGAGGTGATGGGCAGCGCTGATGCGACTACAGAACTGCATGGACTTGAGCGCTTGGGAGGTGTGCTGCAGCGCTCTCAGTGAAGATCTGGGGCTGGGGCAACTAGAATGCTTCGGTGGGCTAAGGCGCTGCATATGAGCAGCCGTGGCCAGCAGCCACCAGCAATGACAATGGCCAGCCTTCTCTGATCTGGGCCAGGAGGCAAGTCCCTCAAGGACCCACAATTAGCAGCTCTCTTTTTTTTTTTTTTTTTAAGATTTTATTTATTTATTTGAGAGAGAGAGAGAGGCAGGCAGAGGGAGAGGGAGAAGCAGGCTCCCCACTGAGCAGGGAGCCCTATGTGGGGCTGGATCCCAGGACCCTGAGATCATGACCTGAGCCGAAGGCAGACACTCAACCGAATGAGCCACCCAGGCGCCCTAAACAGCTCTTTCTTATCACTACCACCTAATAATGCATCTGGCACGTAAATTCAAGATAGCACCTACCGAATACCGAAAGATAATGGCCAGGCCAAGTCAAGCAGGGACACAGGGTGAGCATTCAAGAGATGCAGAAGGCAAGGCCCTTTCTCCCAGGATAGGCAAAGGGAAGAACAAGAAGGGACAGCTGTGGTCTCCAAGAAATAAATCGGCTGTCTCCCTTGCCCCTCCAATCAATGAAGCCAGGTTCAGACAAAACCAACAGCCCACTTAGACCTCAAATGTTAAGTCATCTAGCGTTGTTACCAGGTGGCTTTGAAAGTCCAACACAGCATGTGTCATGGGGCAGACACCCCATACAATCACTGGTTTCCTCCAAAATTTCACCCGGCACCTTAAGGGGGGGTGGGGAGGGCTGGTAATAAAAACAGACATGTTCCCTGCCTTCTGGGACAATACTGGTAAATAATGACTTACACTCCACAGGTCTCTTCACTGAACCCTAGCCTATGATTTTCAAGGAACTCAGGAGAAGACTCCGGGCTTCCTGGACAAAGAAACAGCAGGATATCTGAATTATTAGAACGTTCCAGGGTAGGGCAGAGGAGAGAGGTCCAGCGTCCTTCACCCTCCTCCACCCCATCCAAGCACTGGGAACCACTGGTCAGCCCTGGAGCAAGTCAGTTAAGCTCCCAGAGCACCTAAAACTACTCTTTAGTTGGGAAAGAAACAGCTTTGAAAAAAGAGAAAAGAAAAAAGAAAAACCTCTGCCTCTAGGGCTTAATTAGCTTTGTAAAAGGCCAAGAGATGCACAGATAACACGTACTTTTGCCAAAAGAGGAGAAAAGTAAACTACTCCTGGAAACAGACAAGATCCATGTCCCCAGCCCCCAGGACCCCTCTAGCAGGTGGGGCTGAGAGTCAGGCCCTGGAAACCAGTTCCTCCAGCGGGGCAGGATGCCAAGGCATCCTGCTGGAATGAGACTCCCCATCTTCCCCGGAGAAGGTGGTGCTCCAGCCTCCTGTCCCAGCCTGCTTGCCAGACCCTGTCCCAACAGGCAGGGGAGGACTGATCCTGGCCTCACCTGCCATACTACCCGCCTTCAGGCAAGCAGAGGGCAGAGAGAAGGCCTGCAGAGGCGGTGGGTGGTTGGGGGGAAGGTTCTATCTTGGATTCCAGAAGCCTGGATTCCAGTGACAGGGGAGACTTGCCGTGAATTCATCCAGTTCAAGAGGTGAAAAGTACTGACCCTGCAAGGCCTATGGAAACCATCTACCTCTGCTTCTACCCATTAAGTAAGGCTGCAAAGACTGAGGGGAAGGAGGTGGGGAACTGGCAAAAACAAGAGTCCCCTCCCTTCAGGCTGGCATGGGCCCACCTCAGCAGGATAAACAAGTGGGGTACAGCAGGTATGCTTCTGTGCCCCCCCATAAGATTTACTGAATATCAGTTATTGAAAGTCGGGTGGCACGAGGTATTATGCTAAGCCTTTTACAGAACCTTCTCATTTAATCCTCAAGCATGCTTGCTGAGTGTGCGCTCCCCAGTTTACAGACGCAGAATAGAGAAGCTGGGGGGGCGGGGGGGGAATGACAGAACTTGTTTCTTGGAGATCACAGCTGTTCCTTCTTGATCTTCCTTTTGCTCATCCTAGGCCCCACTCTTCCAAGTTGCATCTTTTCTTTTCCAAATACCGCTGAATTCCTATGGTCAGTGACCAAGAAAGCTGCATTCAAACCCAGGTCTGTGGACTCCAAAGCCCCAGCTCATGGGCACCAGACGTAGGGATGGACTGTCAACAGTCTTTGGGCCATGGGCAAAGCCCCATCAGAACAAAATCCCTCTCTGGCAATCAGGGAAGAATCAGAGAAGGGGCCTGCCCCTTTCAGACAGTCCTCTGCATGGGCCCCATACCCTCGCCAGTCTCTGTGCCACCCCAGGGGCCACTGCGGTCTCTGGCGGCCCTCACTGACGACAGCCCTGGTCCCCACCCCCAGAGAACACTGTTTGCTCATTGATCCCACGGGTCAGGCAGCGGGAAAGTGCAGCAACGCTCAAGGCCAGTGTCCATCCCCGGGGTGACCCCTGGAAAGCCTGCACAGCTGCAGCTTCCCCTGCCCACCCGGCATTCCATCCCCAGGGCAATGGAAGCAGGCCCCACTGGAGAGCGAGGAAAGGAGAAAGCCAGCCTGATTTACAGAATTTACCAAATGGGTCCGTTTTTCACCAAGTTCCAGTGCTTTGGGGAAAACTCCAGGTTTGTAGGAGAAGGAGATTAATGGCAGGGAGTTAATGGGGCAGTGATATATCCTGCCTGAAATTTTCTGAAAAGTTCCGTGCCAAGGTGTGCAAGTCCAGTGGACCTGCTGTGATTTAGTACGGCAGCCCCTGAGAACAGGCAGGCCCACTATATCGGTAAATCTGCTCAACGAGATCGTTTCTGGAGGGCGGTTTACAAGATATATGGCCTGATGTGTTGCCAAACTTCCCAGCTAGCTGAGCCCCAAATGTGAAGACAATGGGAAAGCCAAGGCAGAGAGCTGGCCCCCCTCTTCTAGGAGAAGGTGGGAAAAGTATGTCGGGAGCAGCCAATGCTGGAGAACCAAGGAAAGCTGAACTTAAGTTCTCTGGCTTCCTGCTTGGGCGTGGGGGGAGAGTCCAAGAACAAAGGAACTCAACAGAGGAGAGCCAAGAGGGAACTCAGACATCACCCACTGTGGTACCATCTTATCACTGAGAAGACAGAGTCTCAGACGCTAGCACACACACAGCAGCCCGGTGTCTCGGACCAGGATCTGACTTTCCCTGGGCAGTTATGCCCCTGCCCACCCACCCCCACCCCCGCTCCAGACCCCAGCCAGACCCCACTGCCCAGGCCTGCCCTTTTCTCAAAAAGCCTAGCCTCTGATCACACAGGGAGAAGGCAGGATGCCATCGTGCCTCTCCAGACTCACCAGCTCATCTGGGAGCTACAGACATTGCCTAAATGAAGGCAGAGAGAGTCACTGAGGGTACAACCCTCCTCTTCAACCAGCCCTGCGGGGAGAGATCACACACGCCACCAAAGATCTTTCCACAGGCAACAGATGCGATCAGGATCATCGTCCCAAGATGAGATGCTCCCTCCCTCTGTAGCTCCTGCTGATGTAAAAGTCTGTATCAGATCAATTACAACACCATCATTCCCCATTACCTTTGCTGGAGGATTTGATTATTGGATTAATTTATAATCTGCCTTCCTGGTTGTTTTTTTGCCTATTGCTCTCTTTATACCAAAATCACATGTAAGTAGAACTTAATCAAACGGCCCAAAAAAGGTGTTTGAATGTCTCGACTGCTGATGTCAATTCATTAGAAGCATTACTGCTTCTCCTCTGATTTTCTCAACACTCCTCACCTTATTCTGAAATTCCTAGAACCAAAACCCTTATCTGTGTACTTAACACAGTGGCAAAGATAATCCAAGGGAAAGTCCTACTTGACATCAGGGCTATGCTTTCCAGTGGATTTCCAGCGCCCACCCCAGCCATCTGGGACACTTCCGCGCCATGGCTCAGTGGGCACTGACCGGGAATGGGGCACAGAGGGCCAGGTGCTGATGCTGGGTCCCTTTCGGGGAGAGGGTGCTGCTGGTGGCTGCAGCAGTGGGCTCAAACTCTCCAACTCGCTCCTGGAGCTCATGGTAATCTGATGATCGCAGTGGATAATTAGAGTCTCTTATCAAAACAATTAGCGGATGAATGAACAGCCAGCTCCGTCTCCAACACAACTGCACGAGAGCAGCAAGAAGCAGGGAGGCAGAGGCAAGGGAAATGACGAATTGCAGCCACTGGCCATCCTGCCTGCGCCTGGGGACCGGTGTTGCAATTCTAAAGCGCACACGGCGCTCCAGCCTCACCTCGGGCTCCTCCGCGCACGCCCACCACCAGCAGCTGCCCAGGATGCCCTCCCCAAGCGCCTTCCCTTTTTCCGCTCCTACTCTGGGAAGTATAAGCCTCGCCCTCCTCCACCCTCTTCCCTGCAGGGTTCTGTGCTTACCCTCTATTTACCCAGGCTGGGACACCCCAGGGCGGCACTCAGAGCTCTTACTTCCTGGGGCTACGGGCACCCGGTAGGGGCTCCGTAAATGTCTGTGGAGCCACGGAGCAAGCAAGCAAGCTCGGCCTGCTTCTCTCCCTCACAACTAACTGCGAAGGGCTCCATGGGAATACCCAGGCCGTTCCACCCAGTGCCCCCGTCTGCAATCTCATTAGCTAATGTTTAAAATTCAAAGCTCCTCCATCATTCCCGTGTCTCCCCATCTGTAAACAGGCCTGTGGGTCCAATACCATTTGTTTCCACCAGCGAAATACACAAGGATTAGCCAGAAAGCCCTCTGGAAACATAATCCGAAGTAGCCTGGATCTAAGGTGGGAACAATTTGCCAGAAGAGGTGGTCCTTCCTGTTTGGTTTTTGGACCTAGGAAATGAGGCCAAGAAGAAGGTGGGGGACACCCAGAGATCTACGGGGCTCTCACCAAGAGGCGCCCCAGGGGAAGAGTCCCCAGGTTTCTAAACACGACTCAGACACTGGCAGGTGGGGGTGCACCATCTTGGGCCCAACCTCTCTAGGGTCTTACCCCAGGGTGACCACAACAGTGATACATTCTGGAGTGTGCTGGTGCAGAGGGGTGCCCCCGCCCCATTCCTAGTGTGCAATGGAAAGGGAGGGAAAAGGAAAGAAAGAGAAGAGGAAAGGGCAGGGCCTAAAGCAGAGTTCTCCATCTGCTTTTGTTTTCCACTGCGTTCCTTTCAAGGTCTGGGTTCTGCTAAGCCCCCGAAAGCCATGGCATCATCTGTCCACTTCCCCCTTTGCAATCTGCCGCCCTGCCCACTCTTGACAGCCATCAATCACTCTGTAATGTGCTGACCCCAAGGCTCAGGGGACGGAATCTTCAAGTCAAATGTAGCCGTTAACATAAATAAAGCATTGCCCTGGATTTCTTTCTTTCTTTCTTTCTCTCTCTCTCTCTCTCTTTTTTATGATTCTGCAGCTGCTGCTGGGGACTCGGTAGGCAACAAAAGTGAGGCCAGACAGGCAGAGTAGAATGGCAATTCTACTTTTCTGAGTCATAACAATTATGACGTGGTGATAAGAAACATTTTCTGTGAATTTTTAAGCACCAGTTATCCTGTTTTGCAATTGTCCCCTGGGAAAGAAGGACAGATTCAATGGGACTGAAGGCTCCAAGCCAACTGTCCTGAGCAAGGCAGACCCTGGAGTCCCTTCCACAGCCCACCCCAGCGCATCCCCCTAGCCAGGGCTCACTCTGCATCTTAAATAAAGCAGTGTCCTTTAAGCACATTTACATGCAAACGGCTTCCATGTACCAAATATAGTTCCGTAAGCCAGCGTTTATTTTTAAACATGAAGAAGAGTCTCCCATAATAAAGCTCATGATAAATGTTATGATCCTCCAAATGGTTTTTAGGGGAAGAGGAAGAGCGACTAGGGGAATGGGCGGGAGAACGGAAGCTCTCCCCCCACCCCGGGGGTGTGTGTCTCCCCCTTCCGCGGCTTGGCCCGATGGCCGTCTGTCCAGGCAGACCGCCCTGCCCTCCCCTCCTCGCTCCTGTGCTCTGTGAGCAGCACACCAGGGCCTAGTAGGGGAGTGATGAGCACAGGCAAGGTCCGCGATGCCAAAGGGACAGTCATCAAGAGATCTAACCTGCTGAGCCAGAAGAGGGCAGAGGCCCTGTGAGAGCCAGATGTGTGCAAGAGCTCTGTTCACAGGCTACAATCAGGGCCTTTGAGTCAAAAGCCAGGCCCACTGGAGACTGTAGGGCGAGGTAACTACAAGCTTCCGGCTCAGCTGCTGATCTTCTGCGTGGCCTTGGCCAAGTCACAGCACCTCTCTGGGCCTCCATTTCCTCATCTTTATCATGGCAGAGGTTAGCCTAGAGAGAACCCGCCAGGCTCATTCCAGACCTAACTATGCATGACTCCCTGTCAAACCAGAAGCTCCCAGGAAGCTCTCCCTCAGGCAGAAGGCGGCTTTGCCCACTGGGGTTTCTAAGTTCCTCAACGGCGTAACAATGTCTTGACATCCTCGCTCTCATCTTGAAAGACCCTGGGGTTCCTCCAACTCCTTCTGAGAGAAAAATCAACAGCCTGGTCGCCGGGGTGTCTTTACAAAAAGCCACACACCATGAAAACAGGATATAAAGCCCACAGACTGATTTGACCCCCTAGCAGCATCTCCCCCACCTGTGGCCCAACCCCCTTCCAGAACTGTCACTGAGTGTAGATGGTGCCATTACCCCAACCTTGGAAATGTGGTGCTTTGCACCCCCACAACAATGGGGACTCCCCTGACACCAGGCCTAACTTCCTCCAAGTTATATTGGAACAGGGGAGCCAGGGTTTGCCCGTCTTGGAGACCCAGGGCTGGAGCGTACACCTTCCCTCCCTAGATCCTCTGAATGGTGGCTTTTCATGGGAAGTGAGAAGGGTCCCCATATGGAAGTAGCTAGAAGCCAATGCCTGTTTCACAGGCCCAACAGTAAAGTTCCAAAAAGTATTCTGTTAACTACCAGACTCAAAACTGGGGAAACAAATGTATCTCCTGGACTTTTGGAAGAAAGGGACTTTGAGAGTCTAGTCCCTAGTCCCCACCAAAACTCTGTTCCTGGAGGAGAGATGGATGCACCACCGAAGGTGAGGAGGGTGGCTGTGAGTCTGAATCGCCCGTGACCCTGAGAACAAATGACAGACTTTTTTTTTTAAAGGCTATTCAAAGCAGTCCCATTAAGAAGGCTGCATATTTATCTTTCTGACCTTTTCTTTTTAAGATTTTATTTATTTATTTGACAGAGAGAGACACAGCGAGAGAGGGAACACAAGCAGGGGGAGTGGGAGAGGGAGAAGTAGGCTTCCCGCCGAGCAGGGAGCCCGATGCGGGACTTGATCCCAGGACCCTGGGCTCACGACCTGAGCCGAAGGCAGACGCCTAACGACTGAGCCACCCAGGTGCCCCGCTTTCTGACATTTTAAAATATGCTTCAAAAAGCAGATTCTTAAATCAAGGTGCATTTTTAAAGGCATGTTGTACCAGGGAAAAAACCGCTTCCTTTCTCCCTTCAAGGAGTATGCCTGCTGTGAAGCAAGGATTACTGCATGTGACAGAGTCTGGGCCTCCTGCACAATTGATACTGAGTTATGTTTTGGAGGCAGCAGGACAGCCGGCCAGGCTGGAGCTTGCAACCACACACAGCGCGTCCGTCAGAGCCTCTGCCTCCTACCCGGGCCCCCAGGCTCAGCCTGGGCCCCGTGCTGCAGGGGAGCTGAACTCACCTCAAGGAAGCCACAGGCTCTGTGAGGGCTCCCCAGAAACAGACATTTTCCGGACCGAACTCAAGGATCCAGCTCCCCGTCAACTGTTCCAAGGCACGATCCCAAGCAAGGAACCCCCTGCTTCTCAGGCATCCGGACGCCCCGGCTGCACGTCTGAGAACTGGGGGAGAGGCTGGCCTTGGTGGCTGTCCTCCTCACCCCACAGTGCACGTTAGGGCTGGGGCAGGCAAGGGAGAGGAACCCTGGATGGCTTTTTCGGTGGATTTTGGTCACATGTTGCATCAGCTGCGGGGAGAGCCTTCACCGTGTATGCTAAGGAACCGTACATCCCAAACGATCCGGTTTATACCCACTGCCTAGCATACTGATGCATAGCATGGCCTGGTTACAGAAATATCCCAGTTCAGATATTATATGGTCCCTAATATACACACACCAGAGCCTTGAACCAAGGGAGGAAAGAGACCTGCATTAATCCCTCACTGCAGGAAGCCCCCAGGCAAAGAGGGCAGAACTGAAAACCTATAGGAAACTACTCTCAAGGGCTGTCACCCGTGGGTTCTCCATCCCGCCTGAGCCCGAGGGAGACCTGGGCCAAGCTCCACCATCAATGGAAAAAAGCAACAATCCATAAACTGCCACCACCATGGAGGGAGGGCTGCCCCAAGGAGCAATGGTGCCAGACGAACGAGGATGAGTGGCGACCATGAGGGACATGTCAACCACCTTACCTTACAGCCCTGCTTCACCTGCAGTTCAGAGGGAGTTAATAATGCAGCCCCTAGGGTCAGCCGATACGACCCACTCACCTCTGTTCCTGTTTCATTCACTCTGGTGGTTACCAAATTCTTCTTGGCATCAAGTCCAAGATGTTACTAGAAATCAGCCTGCCAGGAGACCCTTGAGGTAAAGGGGAGCAGGGGTGACCCCCTTCCTTGTTCAGGATGTCCCTCTCTACCATCACCGGCCACCTCACCTCCCCCTGGCCATTCTCCACCAGACTGAACAGAGGTACTCAGGGCTCCCTGCCTGTCACGCCCACGGTGAGAACACAAGGCCTATCTGCTGACAGAGCCCAAATCTCAGTACGACTGACAGCTCCAACCTTGTGCCATCCAAAAACATTCCTCCCCTGAGCCCGAATCTGAAGGACATAACAGGCTCAGAAATCCCTGCAGGACAGGCTCCCGCCCACACCAACACCGGGCAGCAAAGAAACACCATGAACAGATGGCCGCCACAGCCACCTTGAACTGCGCCACCTCTCCGGGGCACTCAACTCTGGGTAAGGGATTGCCACACCAAGTAGTGGGGACGGGGTCCTGGGGTGCCTGTTAAGGCAGAGCTCGGGAATAATGAGGAATCAGCTAATTACAGTCACTGAAGGCACTGTTAAATGGTTTATTAAACTTTGCAAAGAAAAATACATCAACATCCATCAATGCAAATGCTTTTCTATACATCAAGCCCTTGAATATTTCCTCACTGTAAGTAGAAATAAAGCTTTACCCATGTGTACCCACATACGCGTACGTCCCAGTAAGATAACCTCTGTATGTAAAATCAACTATATAGAAAGAAGTACATGCCTGGCTGGAGGGAAAAGGCATAGTATCTGGGTGAGGGCACATTATTCCATGCAAGTGTGTCCATGCATGGACACAATACTTAGACCAGATGCTGAATCATTTCCAGATGCTACCGTCTAGGACAGCCTTTGTCAAGGAAGAGGAGAAAAAAGCTTGCCCTTCATGTCCAGATACTTGGTTTCAGGTTACATGAAACAGGATTAGTTCAGAAAATAGTGCAACTTCACAGCCAAGGCAAAAACCAAAGAACAAAAACCATGTAAACAGCCCACAGGACTAAGGGGCTGAGCAGTCACAAAAGGCTGAAGACTCCTGGTTGAACTCTAACTCCCCTCCCTCCTCCACACGTGTGGTCTCATGTGCAGGTGGGGGGAGGTCCCCCCTCAGGCCGAATAACAGGCTGGCATTCCTCCCACGACAAAATCCAGGGGCGTCCAATACAGGGGAGAGGTGGCAAGGCCCGGCCCCTGCCTGTGCCTGGCTGTCATGCCTGCCTCAAGGCCACGCCAATCAGCTGACCAACCCTCCACCACCACCATCTCTACCCTGAGCAGCCACCACCAAGGACGAGTAGTGTTGGCACCCACAGCATGCGTGCACAGAGAGAAGAACTGGCAGCGAAGGGGCCAAGAATGGTGGGGTCCCATGCCCCAAGTGTCCACCAGCACCCAAAGCCAAGGCAACAGTCCTCTGGTGAAGCCAGAACTCTGAATGCATGCATGCCCCGCACTGCCCCGCACCAGCCTTTCCCAGCAGCCCACGCCACCTGCCCTTCCCAGGAGCCTCCAAGCACAGGTCCACGTGGGTCCCACTCACTCTCTTGAAAATCATTAGTCACAGACCTGCAGGGCTGGAAGGTCACTGGAGGTTATCTAGTCCAAATCATCTTATCTCCCAGATGAGAAACCAGAGCTCAGAAAGGTTAAGCAACTTGCCCAAGGTCACACAGCTCACAAGTTGAAGAGCTGTGACTGGATCCCAAAGCTGCCTAGCTCGGCCTGCGCTCCTTCCACTCGGCTAAGTTCCCGTAAACCAGCTGCTGCTACCAGTCCTGGGAGGCAAAGGAAGTGACAACGGGGATAATCAGACGGCGGCGGCCAAGGAAGGCGGCGGCGGCAGTATGGGCCAGGAAGCCTGGGTGGCAGACACAGCCACGGCACCAGTGAGCGCTGCAGGAGAAGCTGCAGCAGACACAGGCCGCAAGGAAGTCGAAAGGGGAGGAGGGGGCTGTGGGAGGGAGGGGCCCGGGAACCGGCAGCCAGGAGCCCCGGGTTCCAGCCCCCGCTCCGCCACTGACAACTGGCCATGCCTCGGCCGGGTCAAGGTGCAGCTGTGGGCCGTTCCCCCAGGTGGACAAGAAGACCCTGCAAGCCCCCCCCCCCCCCCGCCCCCATGTCCAGTCTCCCGGCCCTGACTACAGCTTCGGCCGCACTTGCCAGTTATGTGGCCGCGGATAAGTCACTTCACCTCTCTGTGCCTCCACTCCCTGGCCTGAGACAAGGAGGTGGCAGGGCTGAAACCGTGGCTCCTTGGTAAGAACTCCCAGGAGGCCAGGTAAGCCTAAGGAGCGCCCCCAGATGCCCTGGCAGCAGGAGGGACCAGAGGTGGCTGACGGGCTCCCCCGCGCTACCAGCCAACGCTGTCGCAGGACAAGGGGCCCACGTGGGAGTCAAATGCATCGGAGTCAGGCTGAGTGCCCACCAGGGACCGAGGGGACAAATAAAGTGTGTCACTGCTGGCACTCGGGTCAGGAGGCGAGCAAACACATGCACACGCCTCCTCCCACGCAGCATTGTTCCCGGTGCCTCCGTCAGCACTTCTGCCGGGCTTGACAGCCGGGGCTTCCTAATAGGGCAGGCTGGACCCGGCGGACACCCGGTCACTTCCCCTCTTGTGGTCCGCGGGGACGTGCCACTGCCCGGGGGTGGGGGAGGTGCCAGGAAAGCTGGGCTTGTCCTCAACAAAGGACTGGGAGCCAGCCAGCGCCTCGGTGGGGCCCCGGGTGGTCTCCTTGGTTCTCCCGCCTCTCTGGGCATCCCCGACGGGTGGGCAGGCACCTGGCAGTGAGGAGCTCACTACCTCCCTCCAGGGGCCTACTCTGTGACCACCTGGGGTCCAGATTTAGGAGAGCAGAAGCCTCTCCTATTTACACATCCACCCGCAGGCTGCGGTTCTGCCCCGGATCCAAACACAACAGCATCCTGCAGACAGGCCGCCTCAAAGAACAAAGGGCACGGCCTGCTCCTTTCCCCACCCACCGCCCCCACCCTGACCACTTCTTGTCCTCTCCAGGGCTGCGAGGCCTAGATACTAAAGACTCCAAGCCAGACAATTCAGGTTTGAATTCCAGCTCTGCCACGTCCAAGCCCATCATCTTGGACCTGTAACTCAACCCCTCTGTGCTTCAGTTTCCTGATCTGTAAAACAGCGTAATAACGGAATTGATATGAATAAACGGTTTAGAACGGCGCCAGGCACACAGTGAGGACCATTCAGAGGAGAAGGGCGTCAGTAAAACCGCCTTCAAGCTCAACGCCAGCCATCTCCTTCGGCTTTCTCTATCCAGCACCTCCACCAGCTGCTGACCCTCTAGTGCGCTCCAGACAGCACAGGCTCGGGCTCCAGGCGGCTCTGCCACTTCCTTGCGCTGTGACACGGGGCAAGAAACTCCATCTCTCAAGCCTGGGTTTCCTCCTCCGAAGAAAGAGGATCCTCTGACCTACCTCAAAGGATGACTTTAAGGATGGAACGATAACGCATGGAAGGTACCTCGCTACTGTTATAAACTATTAAAACAACAACAACAACAACAACACCCTTCTCCTTTTGGACACGATCCTTGTTCGGCGAGCCTGCGTTACTTTCTTTCAGCCAGGGCCAACCACTGGCACACGGACCCGACCGTCAGGTAATGCCGAGGGTCACTTTCTCACTCGCGGTTCAAATGAAGCTTCCCCATCCTGTGCCTGTGAAGTTGGTATTTTTTGAACCCGCGTACGGGACTTTACATTTATGCCTATTAAATTCCATCCCGTTGTTTTCCACCTGGAACGGGAGCAGGGAGGATTTGCTCATCAGCTCGGAGGTGCCGTCCCCAGAAGCACTGCAATCCCCAAGAAGTGACAGGGTCACTCAGAACTAGGAAGGGGACAGCCACAGCTGTGAGGGCCCGGGGCCAGCTCTGCCCTCTGTCTGCCCAACGCCAGAACACGAGAGACAGCTCTTACTACCCGAGGCCTATCAGGAAGGAGGGAAAGCACCATGCTTTCAAAACTGAAGCCACATGTGCAAACCGTGGTCGTAAGCACAGCCCCTTCTTGAGGCCTCCACTGCATTCCTCCCCAGAAATGTGTTTCATTTTTTCAACATAAACACAAATCAGATTTATTACATTCCGCTGATAGTTCCAGGATGGGGACTGAGAAAGCTGTGCTTCCTGGGAACAAAAGGCACTCGAGCCTAAGTGTGCAAGGAAAAGGACTGAAAACTGCCTCCCGACTCTGGGTTCAGCGACTGCGGGCCACTGGCGGAAGCCTTCATGCAGAAGGACCTCTCTGCCATCCGCCCTGTAGTGGCTGCAGGACACAGAGGGAGGCTTAAGGATGGGGTTCAAAATCACACGCCCGGCCAGACTGCAAACTGGCCCGCCACAGTCCGCAGAGCTTCACGCCATTTAAAGTCTCAGATCTCCCCTGAAGCCAGACCTATCAATTCCATGAACCCTTTCTGCGACCCAGAGTAGCCCAATGAGGAGGGAGACTCATCTGGGCCTATCCTCGGGGGACAAGAATACAGGCACCATCGTAGAAGACAAGGACTCCGTCCCCTGCAAGGTGGTGGAGAAGCAGTTGGGGGGCTGGGTTCTCACTCAGACTTTTAGTTCCTATGACTTCTCCCAGGCTGGATGAAGCAGAGGGATTCCTGGGGTATGCAGGCAGGAAAAGGAAGCAGTTGGGGGAAGGGCAGGACACATGAGTCTCATAGAAGGGAGGCCTGGGAGCAAGAGCCAATGTGACATCATGGTGCAAGTACGAGCACTAGAGCCGGAGAGACTCAAATTCCAGCCTCACCGCTTCCTGTGTGGCTTTGCACAGATGACTTAACCTTTCTGAGCTTCAGCTACCACATCTGCAGAAAGAAGGGAATGAACGGGACCATCCCTCAGGTTCTCCTAGCAATGAGCCTCCAGGTTCTAGCCAGGAATTTCCGCACCTTTGGTAAGCTCTATTTAAACCTTTCACCAGCCATCCAGAAGAACTATAATACAGTAAGGTGCCTAGTTCCCTTTCACCTACTGAGTCTTTGCAGTAGGCAAGGCAAGCAAGTCTAGATTAAACAGATACTGCCTGACATGGCCCCCTATCTTGGAGGACCCACCCAAATCCCTCCTAAAACCCTCAGAGGCCCCGGCTCCTCACCTCCCACCCTCCTCCCCTCCTGCTCTGGGGAAACCAGCAAGAAGGAACTGGATTCCATTCCTGCCCAAGCTCAGTGGGCACCCCAGCTGCCATCCACCTGGAGGAAAAAAGCCAGCACTGGCCAGAGCCTCCCAAGCCCTGAGAGCCAATGGGCACCTGGCAGACGTCCCACCTCTGCAGACTGGCCTGCTTCAGCAGCTTCTCAAAGTCAACAAAGGAAGGTTTTCAAATCCTAAAAGGCTTCTCAAGCCCCGTCTAATCTGTCTGCCATTTTGTTTCGTCTGCTCAGCTCAAGTCAAGGGGAACTTGACATTTGGAATACTAACTGCAAATAATCCCACACCAAGGACCGGGCTGGCATGCTGCAGTGTCAGCATGTGGCTCACAAGGATGGTGGGGACACGCCAAGACATTCCAGCTATCTGCAGAGGGTCCCAGAAGGCACATGTCGGGTCAGGCCCCACGGCCACCTGCACGGGGACCACGTAGAACTGTTAGCTACCCCAGGGGCAGGACTGGATCGCATTCACTGCCTTCTCAACACGCCGCCCATGCGTGGTGGGAGAGCTGCTCTATTGGATGCTCTGCTGGCAGAACCTGTACCAGATAAATGAATGCCCACAAACAGTGGAGGTGAAAAGGACAATGAGCCAGTACTCTTGCAAACTCCAGGCGGGAGGCCCTGCTCTGAAGTAGCCAGGCCATGCTGGGCTGCCTCAGGCCAAGTGCTCTCTGCTCTGTACACTTTCACTCGGCAACACATCCCACAGTTGGGTCTTCACAGCGGGATCCACCAGCAGCCCCGCCGTCCCTGGGCTACAGGCCTCAACCAGCAGGATACGCAGGTAGGACCACACGCTTGGCCCCGTCACGCATGCTTGGGCTCGGAGCACAAGACAGGCCAGGGCCCAGGGTCTGGGGAGCCAGCTGCCTTAACCCATCCTATGCAATAACCCACTCTGGCCTGCTCTTTTAGCAGGAAGAGGTGCCGGAAGTGCCAAGAGGCCTGGAGAGACAGAGACTTCAAGGGCAGGCTTTGTGTGGCCCAGGCTGACCTCCAATCTCCAACCTCTGAAGCAACAAGAGCTTGGCTGACACACAGCATTTTTTTTTCCCCCTCAAACTTTTCAAAGACAGCAAGCCCTTTGGGTGTAGAAATAAAATCCCAGGACTTCAACTGAGTAATGAAATAAGATATAATGACTTAGAACCACCCACACCATCACGTATGTATACAAATAAAGCTCAACAGCAAATAGAACCAAAACGCATACTTGAAACCTCTTGTCCCCCAATTCATTAAGTCACTCCTACAACTCAACGCCTCCTCCAGGAAGCCACCTCTGACGCCCGGTGTGGTCCAGGTGCCCCTCTTCCACGTTCCCACAGCCCCTGTGGCCCCTAAGACAGTACAGGGTAGCAGTACCTACAACAAAACCCAGCCATTTCCCCGACTAGACTATGAAATTCTTGAGGGATAATACAGTTGACCTTGAATGACGGGTTCGAACGCGCACGCCCACTTACACACAGATTTCTTGCAGTGCAGTACTGTAACTGTATTTTCCCTTCCTTATGATTTTCTTAGTAACTTTTCCTTTTCCCAAGTTCACTTTATTATAAGAATACATTATATAATACAAAGAACATACAAAACACGCGTTCATCCACTGTTTACGCTATCGGTAAGGCTTCCGGTCAACAGGAAGCTATCATTAATAGTTAAGTTTTGGGGGAGTCAAAAGTGACACTTGGGAGTTCTACTGAGTGGGGGCTGTCCCTTAACCCCTTCGTTTGTTCAAGGCTCAACTTTGCTTTCCAAGTACCTGGAAAAAGATCTGGCGTGTATCTCACACAGAAAACCCATCTGTTGAATGTAATAAAGAAGTGGATGAGGACAACAGAGCCTCTTGCCTCTGAGGCTCCCTTCCACCCCAGGAAGGAGTCTGCAGAGCCCTGGAAATCTCAGCCCTAATAAGACAACTCCGACCTATCTAGGGTGACTGCATGGTCACTTTGGGTCCCTCTGCTTTTAGAAAAATATACGAACCCAAGGGGCACAAGCCTGAGTTTCCATACAGACCAAGGCAGCAAAGGGAGTTCTCTCTTCCCGGCTGAGGCTAAACAGGGACCCAACCACAAACATCCAGTAATGCTGAACATGACGTGAACAATATAAAAATAGCCGCTCTATCTCTTGCCCCCACCCTACTCCTCAGCAACACAAAGGGCAGAACAAAGTGACACCCCTAACAAGCCTTAGCTTGTTCCAGCATGGACAGCCCCAGCCTCCTACATCTGGACCAGCTGCTGTGAGCCAACAGGGGATTCCAAATTACATCTTAATGACCATAATTTTTCACAGGTACCTGAAACCAGACCATGACAACAGTGCAAGAAATCCCCAAGTATGATGCATGAGGTCCATGTTACTAGTTAGTCTTCTGCGTACACACCTTTCTCCCCATGGCCTTCATTTCATGGGGCACTTTACAGTTTGCAGAATGCTCTCAGAGGCCTTCTCTCTCCCACAGGCTCCAGATTAAGACAAGAGGGTTTAATAGCAGCTTCTAAAGCATGGTGGCCTCTACAAAGACCTTGGTTGTTTTTTTTTTTTTTTTAAAAAGGAAAGTTGGGGATTGGGGGTACAATTCCTCTCCCACAGGGTGACTAGGAATATTAAAGATCAAAGGGAAAGCATAGTGCAGATTTTTTTAAAGAGAAAGCACCTTTAGGATAACTCATGCTGGGGGCCCCTCGGTGGCTCAGTCGGTTAAGCGGCTGCCTTCGGCTCAGGTCATGATCCCAGGGTCCTGGGATCGAGCCCCGCATCGGGCTCCCTGCTCCGCGGGAAGCCTGCTTCTCCCTCTCCCACTCCCCCTGCTTGTGTTCCCTCTCTCACTGTGTCTCTCTCTGTCAAATAAATAAATAAAATCTTTAAAAAAAAAAAAAAAAGGATAACTCATGCTGGATGGATGGTAGGTGCTTAACAGACACACATGCTCAGATAAATGAATGCGAACTCTAGATGGGAGTGTGGATGTGTCTATACAGCTAGCAGTCAGGAGAGTGAGCTGTGGAATTAATCTGCTTACACCTGAATCCAAGCTTTGCAACACTTGAGCTGTGGGATCTTGGGAAAGTTAATTAACCTTTCTGGGCCTCCATTTCATCAACTTGAAAATAAGGATGAGAGTAAAAATTACTTCCCAGGGTGACTGAGAGTCCAGGGAAATAAACGCAAGTATAGTACTAGCAGGGTACCCAGCCCTAGCACATGATAAGCACTCAAAAACAGAAACAAAAACAAAAACAAAACCTTTCCTTTCCTTTTTTTTTTTTTTTTTGGCTGGGGGAGAAAGGAATTAAAGTGCCTTAAAAGGAGGGAAAGGCAAAATGTACAGTTCGGCATTGAGCTCCCTACTCAGGCAGACATTGCAACCAAATTCTGGAAGGAAGGGTGCTGTGGAGAGCCAGGACCCCATGGCTCGCCTGCTCTAGTTCTATCTGAACACGCGGATCTTTCTTCCCCCACCTGGATAGAGGATAAGCACCTTCAAGGAACGGACTGTGTGTCCTGCTGCTTTTTGGTTAGCCCTCGGGTCCCTGTCATGTGACTGGCATAAAACTTCTGCTCAGTCAATATTTACAAAATTAATTGAATAAATTAATTTATCTCTCCTGCCTCTGTGCATTCCAGATATCAGAAAGAAGCAGGCTGCACAAGGAAAGCCCTCTAAAGGGGCTTGTCTCTTTTCAGCTGCAGTGCTATTTGCAAAGGGAGCTGGCGTCCCCAAGCATGCGGAGCGCCAGCCCACCGACCCGGCTGTCTGCTGCTGCAGAAAGCAGACGCACTTCCTCATGGAGGCCCTGTGCGCCCTGTTCTCAGGGAGGGGGAGCAGCAGCAAACCCCCCAACGTGCCCAAATGGTGGGAGTCCCCATGCCCGCTGAGGGGCAGCAAGGAGCGGGGAACTGAGGGGCAAGTGGCTCCCGGTGAAACCCTGAAAGAAAGCCCAGAGGCAGGGAGGAGCAAGTGCATGTTTTATTTTTAGCCACAAACGATGGAAAGTTACTCCCAGAATGGTGCAAATTCTGCCTCATCACCCTCCATCCCTTTCCAGGAGGCCCAGGGGAGAGACGAACTTCGGCAGCTCTCTCAGAGGGGACGAGGGAGGACACAGAAAAAGGTGAAACCAGGTGGGTGAGGAAAGGGGGTCTCGGCGAACCACCACTCCCCCCAGCACCAATGGCCGGAAGCAGTAGAGCCCCCTCCTGAAGTCGCTCCACCTCCACTGGCTAGCAGGAGGCAGGGTCCCCACCAGAGCCAGTCAAAGAACCGGGGCTGTCGCTGCTGGGAGGCACCGGGATGTGGAATCAGAAAGACCTGAGTTCCGATGCCGCCTCTGCTGCGTTCTGAAGCAAGCGGCCAAGTTCACAGAGCCTCCATTTCTGCACAAATGGTGCCTCCCCAACGGAGCTGCTACACGGAGCTAAGGAAACAAGGCCTGCACCGGGTGCCTGATTCACTGGCGTTTACACTGGGGCCCGATTCAAGGTCTTCAAAGGCTCTGCTGTGTGATCTCGGCCAAGTCCTTTCTGTTCTCTTGGGCTCCATGTCTTTTCACCCAGGAAGGGAACAGGTTGGCTGGGACAAGCTTTCAGACGCACGAGCTCCGGGAGGCTGCATTCCCTGGCCTAAGGGGCCGCGGGCAGAAGTCTCCCTGTTTTTCAAGTGTTTGGGGCTCCACTCGGAAACCATATCCTGACCCTGAAGTGGGCCCGTGCCTCTAGAAACATTAGGAAATTGCAGTGAATTCGGATCCCCAATGTTTGTTCCCCCCACCCTCACCCAAACTGCATCCATGGGCCAAACAGGATAGACCCTGACCTGCCATCTATCTACTCCACCAGGGTTTACTACCCCCTTTACTGTGCCGTGCTGGGCAAACAGGACAGACTAGTCCCTGCCTTCCCCAAGCTTAATTGCTAAATGCTGGAAAAGGTAAGTTAATTCTTTTATTATGCTTGTGGTCAGCACTACAAAAGAGAAGTACTGAGAGCCTTGGGGGTCTATGACAGGAGGCAAAGATCAGGAGGTACCCTTGGGGCTGAGATCTGAAGGATGGGCAGGTGCTAAACTGGAGACCAGAGGGCAAGGGAAGGGAGAGACACGCCTTCTAGGCAGGGAACTGCCCCTGTGAGAAACCAAGAGAAGGCCAGGGTGGCTTAAGGGCGAAAAAGGAGACCAAACTGCCCAAGCTGGGGCTGGCCAGGCAGGTTTTCCCATATGGATTGCCCCCACACTCTATGAGAGGCCTCCTCCATCCCACCCCTCAACACCAGAGGGGGTTTTCTGGAAGCTCTGGCTTTGGGTAAAGTTTCCTGCACAGACTGAGCCAGGGAGAGAGAGAGAACCCGGGCACAGCAGCAAAAGGCAGTCTTGGGGTCCAGAATCCAGGCATGGCCTCCTGGCCTGCAGCTGGCCCGCCCATCAAGAAGGACCCTCCTCAAACACACTCTTAGTTTTCCTACGATGTTGATCCATCCCTGCCTCCCACTCCCACACTTGTTTGGCTTGTCTTATTTTTATTTATTTATTTTTAAACTGGGGCCTGCTTACGGTCAAGTTAATGCATTTTTAAAAAGAAAGCCTCGAATGTGCTGCGGCCCTCCCTCAGAGGAGATGGTGGATCGATAGCCCTCTCTCAGCGTCCGGCCTCCATCGCCGGCGGCCAGCCGGGTGGGGCGCCAGGCCTACCCCTCCCTGTCCTCCTTGTCTCCCGCACCCTGCCCTGTACCACCTACAGAGCTGAACCCCGGAGGCAGAAGAACAGACTCAGGGAAGGCAGACGACACTGGACAGTCGAAAGACCTAGGTTCTAATATCAGCACAGCCTTGAAACCCCGGACAAGACACTTCACCCTCCTGTACCACAGTCTGCTTAGCTAAAATGTGGGAATGTGTCTAAAAACCGAGTGAAGTAATGGGAAAAGGGATCTGGGCTGCTGCTGACCGGAACCTCCCAAGGACCCTGATCCTGACCCGCAACCAAGCAGACTGTGCTCTGCGTGGAGGTGCAGAGCCACCCTGCTGTCACAGATCCTCCTTGCCCACCCTTCCCGCCCCCTCCCCCCAGTGAGCTGCCACGCTTTGCGCTCCCTCAAGTGCCGACAGATGGGAAGTCCTAAAATACAGCGTATGGATCATGTTTCGTGACTAGCAAAACACGCCAGCCGGGACACTTTGAGAACCCGGCCGGTTTTCAGGAACAGGATTTTACACATTTCCCAGGATTGGCGGATCTGTGCTCGCCTCCACCCACCTGCAAAGCTCTGGAGCCCAGATCCTGCACCCGGGAGATACTTAGGACAGGTGGGGACCTGGAGGGGAGGGGAAGCCCCACAACCAACAGGTTGGCAGTGCCCTAACCCCCTGTGCCTTTTGTTGCTAGCATTTATTGAGCACCTACTACATTCCTCGCGGCAAATCGGGTGGTTGGCATGCGCTCTGAAGCCACACTGACCTATGCCGCAGTCCCGGCTCTGACTCACTCTCTGGCCCTGGGCATGTTATGTCCCTGCTCTGAGTTCCAGTTTTCTCATCTGAGAAATGGGGCTACGAGTACCTGCCCCTTGCTGGGTCACGGGGAAGGGTGGGTGCACAGCCTAATGTGAGCTGCTACTTATAGCCACAGTCACTACCCCAACAGCGTAACTGTCACATTGCGGTCTGTCACTGCCCCCACCCTATGGAAGACAAAATGGGCACCAGAAAGCCAAGCCAGCCACAGGGCACACCCAGGAGCAGAGGGACATGCCTCTCCCTGAAGGGCCGCAGGGAAGGGCTTCAAAGGGTCTTCAAACCCCTGGACTTATTGCACACAGTGCTTTGTACATGTACTGTTTGGAGAGGACACCCAGCTCATCAGTCTCGCGGGGATCTGTGGGCCCGTGAAGGTGAAAGCCATGCTCCATACTGGACATACACGGGCTTCCCCCTGGCAGAGCAGTCCTGGCCTCTAGGACTTGGGAGCAAGGATGACAGACACCCCATTCTCCTCTCCCCAAGGGAAAGAAATTGGTTCTGGGTAACATGGGTTACAAAAAGCTCCTGACTGGGAGAAGGACCACCACAGGCAGTGAGTGTGTGGGCAAGCCTCCTGGAAGGGAAACCACGTACGACACAGGTTCTAGAATCTTAGAAGAGGACATGCAACTTGGCAAACTGAGGCAGGCGGTCTGCACTTCCAAAGAAGAGAAGACCAGAGGGGAAGAAAGGAGATGGTGGCAAGGAGCCAGGCAGACAGCGGGGCCTGAGAAGGCACACAGTGGGGCCTGAGAAGGCACACAGTGGGGAGGGTGCTGGCCGGGAGGCACCTGTGGTTGGAGGGCCGGGCTCAAGCAGCCAAGCGGACTACAGATATCACCCCACTGCACTGGACTCCTATGGGCAGGGGCGTGTTTAGACAATAAGTCCTACCAGCAAGATACAAACCAGGGCATTAACAGTATTAATCTCTGGACAGTGGACGTGCCAGAATTTTATCTAATTTCCTTCACAATGAACATACATCCACAATTCTGTTTGGAAGTAAGACTGGAAACTAATGACTCACAAAGCTACCTGTGTGAAGCCCATCACCAGGCTCGGCATCATGAATATTTGCAGAAGTGGACTCTTGAGGGCCCCCTCTAGGAATGGGGGATCCAAGCCACTCCCAGGAGAGTAGAGTGGGGAGACTAAAGTGTGTCCTAGATACTTCCTTGGATCCCCTGTGGTTTGGTCATTTAGGGACATAACAATTGTCCCCCACAGTGACTGGTAGAAAGGGCGGTAAATCTTCTGGATTCAACATGTTCTGTATCTTCAGAGTGATAAAGGCCTTGTAAGAGGTGAAAGAATTGGGGGAAATGCCTGATTAATTTTCTTCTCTTTTTTTAGTGGGGGGGGGCGGGGGACGAGAGGAGAGGAAGAGCACAAAGTGCCCCCACCGCCTAAGCCCTGGCCGCCTGCAGACAGCGCTCTGGAGGCTAGAGTCGCGTGGTTGTCAATTTCATTTGGCGTGTGTGGTTTTTAGCAGCAGCGTTTTGAGGATACATATAATCCTGACTTCCTATTTACATTGGTTTTCACCAACACAATAGCTACAAATGCTTTCTGCTCCACTCTTGTCATCTGTGTGGAAATCCTTCTCAGACCCAGAAAGATGGTAAAGTCGTAGGAAGAATTCTCACGCGTGGCAAGTAGACTAATCTTGGTTCTCTCGCTGCTCCTACAGGAACCTTCTGGGAGGGAAGAAAAGGGGCTGGCCTGATGCATAAGCCACTAACCCACACCTGGCTTCACGTTTATCCACAACAAAACACAGGAGCCCCTATTAAGAACCATCCCTCCTTGCCCTTCCAAGAAAACAGTTCCTAGTTCCCACGGCCGCCTGGAACAGACCCCAAGAAGCACACTTCAGAAACCTTCCAAGTCCCGCCCTCACTCGGAAGGAGGACACTGAGCACTCAAAGAACCTCCAGATCCAGGGGCTCCCAACCTCCTTCCCTATCACCTTCTTCCAGAGGGCAGGGAGAGGAAATCCTGGCTGGATCCAGGTGGCCTCAAAATTAATAGGGCAGGAAGGAAAAAGCCTGTCTGCATTTCTCAGGTCATCCCTCAAGTACTTGCATATAAAAGCCTGGTCTCCACAGAAGCTTCTTACTGTAAAGGCCACGCAGTCTCTCCCTTCTGCGCAGGGCCAAGCCCAGAACCCAGCATGCACGGGGTTCCTAACATGAATGCCCTGGACTGACTGAAATTACAGAACCAATCAGGGTCTTTAAGGCCCCTTCAAGCAGAGTTCGAACATGCTCTCTGGATTTGGGGTAGGCACGATCACCCTGTGTTGTAGGTTGAGTCGTGTCCTTCTAAAAGATCCGTTCAAGTCCTAACCCTTGTACCTGTAAATGCGACCTTATTTGGAAACAGATCTTTTGAAGATACAGTCAAGTTAAGATGAGATCATACTGGAGTAGGGTAGGACCTAACCTATGACTGGTGTTCTTATAAAATAAGAGAAATGTGGGCACACGGACACACAGGGAGGACGCCATGTGATGGCAGAGCAGAGCCAGGGAACACCAAAGACTGATGCTGGCAATGCCAGAAGCTGGGAGAAAGGCACAGACAGAACAGATCCTCCTCTAGGGCCTTCGGGAGAACACGGTCCTGCCGACATCTTGATTCTGAACTTCAAACATCCAGAACGGTGAAATAATGAATTTCTGTTGTTTTAGAGTCAGCCCATTTGTGGTAGTCTATTAGTGCAGCCCAGGAAACGAATCCATCCTGAATTCTTTCCAACCCTATGACCTGCAACTACACTCTCACCCACCCCCTTCCTCCCTCTCTGCACTGTTCCCAATGCAGTGTTATCTGACCCACCTTCACATATCCATGCAACCACCCTTGACCTTCCACCACCATCTGCTAAGGATAGGTCAGAGCCCTGTCACAGTGACACAAGGTCATCTTTAGTGGGTGGTGGACTCTGTCCCTCGGCCTGCCATCTGAGCACAGCCAAGGAGAATCTGAGGCAATGCGCAAGGTATTGGGAAATGCAGAGATGTAGGGAAGCAGGTGGAAGGTGGCTGGAAGTCAAGAGACTTAGCAGAAAGAGGGAGAGAAAAGGAGGAAGTTTAAGAAGGATCCTGAAGGTCAAGAGCACAGACAAGAGGCAAAGAAAGCAGACCTCATCTCCCCTGCCCTCGTGGCCAGCCACATGCTTGTAACTCCCTCCTCCACCAACTTGACGCCTGCCTGGAACTTGACTTCAACAGCCTGCCAAGCAGGTTAACACTGGAGAGCCAACTACCCACAGAGTTATTGCATTTTGAGCTTCCACAAGGAGAAAGCCAACCCGCTTCCTTCCAGGGGCTAGACTTTTATTTGTTGGGGATTTTCAATACCTGAAACTTGGTGTGGCCAAGTCAACATAGGATGACCAAGATGCTGGCCAGGTAGACAAATGAGGTTAAATGTTCCACATGTTGCCTCGCCTTTGCCAACCTAAGGAACAGAGTCACCCGGGGCCCTGAGGCGTAGGGGCAGGTGGATCCCAGTCTCACTCCTCTATGACACTCACAACTCACACGGCGGCACCAATGTGCCTCAAGCAACGAGGCCAGGGGACTAACAACAGTGGCTAGGAAAGTTGAGTAGCTGCTAGATCTCACTTCCACTTCTATGAAACCACCAGAAACAAAGGAATCCTCCAGCAGGGACAGGGGCAGCGATGATGGTGATACACATCTGGTTGGTTACAGATCACAACAGGACCTTGTACCATAATCTTCCTAAGCTCTGGCATTCACACTCAAAGCAAATCCACAAAACGAAGCTGGCCTCAAGGGACAAGTACAAGCACTGGACAGGCAGCCTGATGTCTTGTCGAGAACCTGGACTGGGCTAGAAACCCAGCTCCACTGCCTTCAAGCTGTATGCCATGCATCCGGCCAACAGGCACCTTTATTGAGCACCTGCTATGTGCTCTCAGTGGCCTCATTTGCAAAAATGGGGTGACAATACCTGTGTTAACGAAGCTCTTCTGAGGATGGAACATGGTGACAAATATAAAATGCCCAGCACAACGCTGGGCATATTAAAAAGAGCCAGCCTGGTAGCTTGGTGTTTTTTAACCTCTCTCCCCTCTACCCATTTCCACTTCGGGTTCAAACACGTTGGCAAGTTTCCTGAAGTGCATATACAAACTGCCTTGAGACCCAAGGTCTCCCACAGTACCATCCCCTAGAATGTCAGCTCCACAAGGACGGGCAGGGTTAGCATCCGTGTTGCTCCCTGCTGCACTCCCAGCACCTACAACCGGGCCGGACACACGATAAGCACTCAAATGTTAGATGAAAAACGTGACTGCTGGGTGCCAGGCATCTAAGGCACCCACCGCTGGATGCAGAGGCATCAAAACTGTCATGACACGGGGCGCCTGGGTGGCTTTGTTGGTTAAGCATCTGCCTTAGGCTCAGGTCACGATCCCAGGGTCCTGGGATAGAGCCCCATGTCTGGGCTTTCTGTTCAGTGGGGAGTCTGCTTCTCCCTCTCCCTCTGCCTGCTGGTCCCCCTGCTTGTGCTCTCTCTGTCAAATAAATAAATAAAATCTAAAAAAAAAACCACAAAAAACTGTCATGACACGCTGAACGAAAGGACAGAAACCTGAGGTTATAAACAAGGAATCCTGCTTCCCCCACCCCCAACCGGGGAATGAAAGGGCCACCGGATCCCCTTAAATGAAGCCAAATTAAGAGAGGAAACCTGCACAGAGCTGCCTCTGGTTTCAGCCTCGGAGAAGCACACTGGCTCCTCTTGGAGCAAACAGGTAAAGGATTAGTGACACCTTAGCCGTCTTCATAAACTGAGGACTTGGGGGGCGGGAGTGTCATCACACGAGATAGGTAGGCCAATGAGGAAACAGGTGTGGAAAGGCCAGAAAAACATCAAACTCATCGTTTTGCAGATCTCTTTTTCAAGAGATAGCTCCCACTTTGGTCAGGATTCACAAAAATGTCACTTTTTTTAACCTCTCTCCCCTCTACCCATTTCCACTTCGGGTTCAAACACCCTGGCAAGTGTCCCGAAATGCGTAACACAAACTGCCATCTGGACGCCCCTGGTCCGTCACCTACCCAGGGTCCCTTCAGCCATGGCTGCTGGCTGTCATTCCAACTCGCCCGCCCCAAACCTAACCTGGGGTACTGAACTGGAAATGCCTTTACCATACCACCCAAGGGCTGTGTCTCCCTGCCACTCCCCACCTGGGACTATTAAGACCCACTAAGATCCAGGATTCGGGGGGGCATTGTGTGGCAAGGCAGGACAGCAGAGGGACATTTGGAAGACTTGGGGATCTGAAGGCCAAACCACCGCCTCAGACGGGTGACCCGAGGGCAGGCTGCTTCCCCTCGGAGCTCCAGTCCCGCCACCCATAAAAACTGGCACAAGATATTAACAGTCCCTCCCAATAGAAAGAACAAGGGAATGGCTCCTAAGAAAGAACAAGGGAATGCTCCTAAATGGTCCTCTTTCAAAGTGAGATACAAACGCTGTTACGAGGTACTCTGGTCTTCTCTTTCTCACCATGGAAGAATGGACCAAAGTACATGCTAGAAAACTGGCCCACACGCAAGGCAGCCCTTGCAAAGCAGAAGAGGTCCCGTTTTTCTCAAGCGATGAACCGGTCCCGGAAAGGCTGCAGCGCAATTTACAAGGGCCACAAACAGAGGGATTTATAGGCATATGGCCTTCGGATGGCTTTCTAAGACCGTGTACACCCTCCTTTGGCTGAGGACCTCAGCAGCAAGTAATTTTCTAATTGATTCATTAGCACTCCAATCAACTACAACTTTAGACACAAAGGGCCCTGCTTGGGTCTGAATGCCTGAGCCAGGGATGCTGGCTGAATGGACCGCTAAGCTCCCAGGTTAGCGGGTTAGCTGGGCCCAGAGACTGTGAAGAGAAGCCCCAGGGCGAAGCCCTCCAGAAACCACACCTACCCAGGGGAAAAGACCCAGTCTGGAGACGGAGCCTACAGAGCTTCTTCACTGATAGTTTTTGTAATAGGAGTTTTCTGACTAGAATGTGATTATGCAGAAATGCTAACTGGACAAGACAGAAAAGAGCCTGAGAGGAAATACAGCCCTCCGCCCACCCACCCCCCAAAAGAATTTAGCACAATGTTCATCCACGTGGTGGAATGATGGGGTGACTTTTTCTTCCTTCTACTTTTCAAAAAGAGCATGTATAGGACCTGTAAGTCCTTCGGTTTTCTCAGGTGTAAAAGCCACAGCAATTACACCCAATGCCCAGTTACTGTAAGGATGAAATTAGACTATGTGTGAATAAGCAGTGCCCAAGAGCTGTGGGCACTGGACAGTGCGCCAGGGTTACCACTAGCTCAGCAACTAGGGGGCCAAGCTGCTTCTCGGGACAAGAATCAAAGTTACGCTCAGGGAGGTTATAAATTACTCCTGTCACTTGTGAATTGTTGAAGCCACAAATGCTAAAAATTCACAGATCTCCAGGGTAAAGCTGTGATAATTTAATAATATAAATTAAGCTTTAAAAACAATCCTCCTTCATTGTCCCATATTCCTTTGGCATGTGGGATACTCACATAGGACAAGGTTCCTCAACAGATGAACCTAACAAGAAGGAACCTCCAGCAGATGCTAGAAGGGAATGGTCAGAAACTTCAGTGGGCCCTCAGGAGATTCAGGACCTGCTTGCTGCCCGTACACCCAGCTGTCAAGAAGTCCTCAAATGTCACAGGCATTTTACAAAGACTTCTGACTCACCCGAGCCTGGATAAGCATTCTTGGCCCACTCAAGCAGCTAGCCATCCACTCAACCCACCCTCCCACCTACCCATCCGCCCATCGAAACATCTCGAAGTTTATTCTCTGTTAACGGACTCCCAAGAAACAGTGGGAACTCTCAGCAAACTAACAGGCTTCCTTATTATGAAAGATAAAACATACCAAGCCCCCTCCGTCTGCACAGCCTTGGGCTAGACAGGGATCAAGGTACACAGAAGGAACTGCCTAGAGACACTAGTTTCCTCATCAAAACCCGAAACTTCAGAACTAGCACAGGACACCTTAGGAAGCTTGAAGGAAACTGATTCAAGTCCTACTTCACCTAGCAAGAAGTAACTTGTTACCCCAGGAAGTGACATTCTCCAGAAAAGCCCAATGGGTCCTAGTTTCTTAGCTGGTTAGGTATGGAGGCTTCCTCAAGGGGCATCGTGAAAAGGAGTTAAACTTTTCCACAAAATATCCTGGGGGAACCTTTGTCAGAAACTGTCCCCACTGGGTCTACCCACCCCCTCCACTTCCTTTGAGGCTCCATCTCATCTCCAAACCCCCACCTCCCTTGCCCTCATCTCCCACTCTCCAGAGAAGAAAGTCATCCATTTCATGTCTTACTATGGCAACATTAACACAACAAGGCAAACACAGAGCGTGGGTGGCTATCCTGAGTCTCCCCTCACTAGGCTCTGCAGCAGGAAGCAGCTGTATTTCACTCATCTTTTTGGTCATCCGAGGATCTACCATGACTGGCACTGTACTCACTACAATCATTACTGTTAACAGAAATACACAGACAATGCAAAATTTGAGGAACCGCTCCCCCTCCCAGTCTCAATCAACTGCTTTAAAATGTCAATATGGTGGTAAATTCTTTGCCATTTTTTTCCTACTCTGAAACAGGATGGTTAATGATAGCAGAACCTGGGGCGCCTGGGTGGCTCAGTTGGTTAGGCGACTGCCTTCAGCTCAGGTCATGATTCCGGGGTCCTGGGATTGAGTCCCACATCGGGCTCCCGGCTCAGCGGGAAGCCTGCTTCTCCCTCTCCCAATCCCCCTGCTTGTGTTCCTGCTCTCGCTGTCTCTGTCTCTGTCAAGTAAATAAATAAAATCTTAAAAAAAAAAAAGATAGCAGAACCTCCACAAGATCTAAGATCCTTCATAACAAGCACAAAACCTACCTGATCCCACAGAGCATGAGCAGACTCTGGAGGGGCATCCCCTGAATGGCAAACCCGAGAACTATGGGAGAAACTGGGGGCAGTGGGTCAGAGGGAAGAGCTGGTCCTGATGGTCACTGTCCTCAGGCAGTCATCCCATACCCTGTGTGGCCCTCAGTTTCCTCATCTGTAAGGAAACCACTAAGGCTCTCCACATACCCCTGCTATGGGGAGGGCAGGTCTCTGAGGGCTTTGGCCAGCTCTGGAGCCAATACGGTTGGTTTTACTTATTTTGCATCCAGCAAGGCTTCAGCTCTCTAATTAGAACACGGCACATCTATTCTTTCCATGGAAATCAGGCCCATTGTGAGAGAAAGAACTTTGGACCAAATTCTAAGCCAAAGTAGGAAAGAGCAAAATCACCTCTACTTTTATATCCTCGAGGTCCGAGAAATCTTCACCTCAACCCGCGCACCCCCACTCCACCCAGTGACTTACCCACTTACATACACACACACACACACACACACACACACACACACACACACACACACA
>NC_058406.1:42727934-42778545 GCF_002201575.2 Neomonachus schauinslandi
CCACCCACCCACCCACCCACCCACCCACCCACCCACCCACCCCATACATACAGTCCAACCCCAGCAGCTTCAACCCTGAAGATCTTTTCCTTTAGCTGTTCTGAGATGCCTCACGTGTAAAGGCCCTGTGTACCTGCTACGGCCCCCCAACCCCAGAGCCAAGATCTCTCCCTGCAAGAAAATAAGAGCTTAGAGGATCCAAGTAAACCACTCACAGAATCAGAACCCAATTTGGACTAACCTCTCCAGATTCCATGGAAGTCAGAAAGAAGTGGGCAGGGTCCCGAGGCTGCCTGACCCTTGTCTCCCCCACAGAGCAGCCCAAAGGCAAGGGCTTGAAAGGCATTAAAATGCACTGAAATGGACAAAATCACACCCCGAGCCAGATAAAAACTAGGCAAAACCCTAAAGCCACCTCCTACAGTTACTGAAAAGCCAGTCTGAGGCCCAAAAGTAGAGAGAGACTTTGCCAAGATGCTGCTTCCATCTCCAGACCTGGACCGAGTGATGGGAGAGAAAGATGGAGGATGATGAGGTCAATGCCAGTGTTTTACAGGCAGGAGACTGTGGTGCAGACGGGACTGATCACCCAAAGCACACGGGGACGAGAAGCTGAGCTGGTCGCAGGCCCTCAGCTGCAGGTGGCACATCATGTGCCCTCCTAAGCATACTCCCACATCCCAACATGAGGTCACGCGGGCCAGCAACGGGTGAGCCTCTCATTCCACTGCCCCAAGCCGATCCTCTGAACCGGAAAGCTGAAGCCTGCGCCCGGTGCATCCTACTGTCTGTGGACTCTCCTGATCTTATGAGAGTGCATGTGTCCCTTTACCTCCTACACCAGTCCCACCCATCAAGAACCACATTCCAGCCCAACCTTCTCACACACCTGTCATACACACAGTAGATGGACAGTCCAACCAGGACCTGGTCCAGCAGGGGCAAGTCCTTGTCTGGGATCCAAAAGCCCCAGGAGTGGATACGACATGGCCTCTGGTCCTCAGCTTCTGCATCTATGAAACGGGAACAGTGAGCCTCCGCAGCTGCCCGCCGGGCCTTTAACACACGGACCTCTCTGTACAGAGCTCACTCTTTCAATGGGGAGAGGGAGTAAGCCATATAAAATTCCCTCACAAATCCCAGGCACACTCAAACTCTCTAGAGGGAAGAAATTCAGAAAAGCAAGAAATCCAGGAAGCCAACCAATTGGAAATCCCTTTGAACCTGGGCCCAGGCTAACACAGAACTCCGCACAGGACACAGTGCTTAGAAAAGCACAACCTCTATGCATGCCAATTATCAGGCCCGTAGATTTCTGGGCAATCACAGCCAAGGGGAAAAGAGGAGAAGCAGAGCAGACCCCTCCGAGAAAGGTATCCTCAATACAAGGTCACTCTAAAAGGCTGGCCCCTCTCAGTCTGAGAGCCTCCCTGGACAGGAGAGTGGTGTGACCTGCCCCTTCTCTTCAGGGCTCGACACATGCAACACCCAACCAACATCTGCTGGGTGAATGAATGAAACTAAGCATTCGGTCCCACTTCTCTCTGCTCCGGACACAGGGCCAGGAGCACAGGAGACATACAACTGATGTGCTGAACTGAACTGAATCTCTAGACCACACCCACATGGAGGTAAATCCAAGAGAAGAGAGCCCCTGCAGTGGAGGGGTCTCCCCCCACCTTAAAGAGGCCGCCCCAAATTTAAGGATTCTTGTCAACTAAAGAAGTTCCCTGAAAATCCTCCTACAAAGCCAGTCCCTCTTAGTGCACTAGAAAACAGGATTCGGTTTACACGGTGGTGTTTCAAGAAGGCAGCTATTGTATGCAGGAAAGCGAACCCGAGTGCACAGCCTTCCACCCACAGCCCCCTCTTTGTGCGAGGGGACAAGCCCCACATTCGGGTTCCTGGAACCCAGCTCCCTCTCCTCCGCCCACCCTGCCTGGCCAGACCCCCATTAACGCACCGCTAGTGCCATCAACACTGTTGTTTTGGAATGTGCCAGTAATTCTAGCGGCAGGAACAGCAAGCTTTAAGCTCAGCAGAGAAACCAGCTGGAGAGGCAGCCTCATGAAATAATGAAATGCCAAACCAACCCCTACATCTTCTCCAGTCTCTCAGGTCACCTACCAGATTAGAAGGCCTGTTGCTACGGCAACCGTATCTTGCAAGTGCCGGCTGAACTTCCCCATAATATTTAACCCTTTAACTCACTCGAGGAGGGTGGTGTGCCGGCGAGCCCCAACCCCAGCGAGTTGGCCGGCTCTGGCTGTGCTTTCACAAATTAAACCAAGGCTGGGGGAAAACAGTGGGCAGGGGGAAGGGCGAAGGTCCCACTTAAGCAAACAGACAAAACAGCAGAAGCGACGCGCGGCACAAAATCACCTTCCCTTCCCGCCGCTGCGCCACAGACCACGGCGATGGGCAGCCGCGCAGCAAACTTTCTGCGCACCTGGCAACTCCTGCAAAGCGCGGGAGCCAGGGACGAGCCGGGAATAAACAAAGGCAAGATGGGACTGTGGCTGCCCCTCCCGGTCAGGCTCCGTGCCCCGCGCTGCAGACTATTGCCGGGCCCTTCTGTGGTAAGCAGAAGGCGGACAGGAGCCAGGCGGAGGGGGACAGATGGCCAGGCAAAGCACTGGCACTTTCCAGTTGTCTGATAGGCGCCTGCTGCCAAACAAGCTCCCACCTCCCCGCAGCACCCCCCAGCCCCCACCGCCCCCGACACACATACATACATACATACATACACACACACACACACACACACAGTTCCTGGAAACTGCGTGCAGGCTCCAAGGCGCTGGGGCGCCAGGCTGAGCCCCAGAGCTCAGGGCGCTGATCTGTCCCTCCCCCGATCTCCCCCTGCCCCGCATCTGCAAGACGTCAGAGATGCACAGGCAGGGGCATCCACTCCCTCAACTGCCAGGGCCTCTCCCTCTCTCATTTCAGGGGGAAAGTCTTCCACCCACCCCAACCACTAAACCCTCTTTGTGCTCAATGGCCAGAGTTCATGGGGTCCTTCAGGAATAAATCTTTAAAACGACTTTCCTCAGCCTCTCAGATTTGACAGGAGAAACTTAATAAAACCACACAGGGGCAGAAAAATGCCAGCCAGGCTTAAGCACTGGGGGTGAAGCCCCCTTACCTCACACCATACCGTCCGTGGTGGGGAGACTTAGAGGAGAAAGGGAATAGGGCCCGTCAGTGGGAGGTAAGGCTCCTGACCACTCACTGGACCTACCAGCGGGGGGCCTGTGTGGTTTCCCCAGAGGACCGAGGAGAGGTCTTGGACAGGAAGCAAGGAGAGGGGGGCTAATTCCCCATGAGAGCAAAGACAAAGATGAAAGGAGCAGGAGGGAGGGGAGGAAAGGAAGCAGGCACCCCGGGACCCAAAGGACAGGCTGGGCAGCAGCAGGGGGTGGGGGGGGCTGGCCATGTCTCCCCAGCGCCCCCCAACCCACCCCCACAGCAGGCACAGGACAAACGAGGCCACTGTGTTGCACACACACCAGAGCCCTACTCCTGACAGAAGGCTGTGGATTCACTTAGAAAGTCAGGTCAGGGGGCGCCTGGGTGGCTTAGTCTGTTGAGCATCTGACTCTTCGTTTTCAGCTCAGGACATGGTCTCAGGGTCTTGAGATCAAGCCTCACGTTGGGCTCCACACTCAGCCCAGAGTCTGCTTAAGATTCTCTCTCCCTCTGCCCCGCCCCTGCATGCTCGCATGGGCTGGTCCTCTCTCCCAAATAAATAAATACTTCTTTAAAAAAGAAAGGCAGGTGGGGGCAGGATATGCAACAAAGGGGTGGTCAGTGCTTCAGTAGGGTTTTTTGGAGAACAGGAAGGGAGCGCCTTGCCAGTGTCCTGACACTAGTCCTGACACTAGTCCTGACACTATTAGCAGAGAAAAAGGAGAAAATTCAACCCCGCCCACTCCTGTCACCATCCCCCCCTCAACCACAGTCCAGCCAGCCTGGTCACCTCCACCTTTCACCCATGCAGGGAGACACCTGGGAGGAAATCCAGTCCGGTGAATTGAAGTCCTGATGTTCTCTTGGCCAAGTGATTAACAAGACGTACCACAAACGGCACAGCGCCCAGAGAGGAGCGATGATTTTTATTAGCATGTTCACCCATCACCCAGGCCTTCTGCACGCAGAGCGGTCAGTCAGTCAGGTTAAACAGGAGCTGAAGAGAGGCCGGGGGGGCGGGGCGGGGGGGGGAGGCTAAGGGCAGTCCCTGTCCCTGGGAAGAGGCAGGGCAGAGCTTCGGCTAGAGTTTTATCGTTGGGCTGCATGGCTGCATGCACTGGCCACGGTGATACCTGGGGGACACTTCCAGGAGCAGCTGGGGAGGGGCCCTTCAAGGGAGGACCCTCCAAAGCCAAGGCAGTTAGGCAATCAGTGCTTACAGAATACGTCCCATACCATCCAGACATGGGGGTGTCCTCTAATAGGGTCTCCTTCCCTAACCTACTCAGGGGCCGGGCTGTGTTGAGGTGTCTAGGATGGGGCAGGAGCTCCAAGAACATTTGGGAGATAAAAAGGAATCGGCTGTTTCCATTTTAGCCCACCAGATGGGCAGGCTGCCCCCAAGCTTATCCATTGTCTGGTCTCATTTATCCAAATCCTTTGGTTCATTCAACAGATCCTTATTGAGCACTTACTATGTGCCAGGCACCATGCGTACAAACGTGAAGACTAACACACCCGTCTGCCCTCAAGGAACACCTCTCATCTGGCAGCTATCCCCTATACTCTGCCGGCTCTCCACCCCTGCCTCATGCTCAGGAGGCCCTTGGGATCTGACGGATACACTAGACTCTTGGACTCTCATCAGGTGTGCCCCTGAGGCTTGGTCAGCACACCCAGTTCAGGTGGAGAGAGAGGAAAGCAAGGGCAGAGACTCAGGGTTTCTGTGCAAACCTCAGTACCTGTCAGCCAGGGCTAACCCGCCGGAAGCCTCCTAGACAATTCCAAAACTGTTAAACTGAAGACCCTTTCGTAGGGGCCACACCTCTGGCCTCACTCCAGGGTAGAAAGAGCACAGGAAAAGAGACAAGCAGCCTGGCTTCCAGCCACAAAGGCTAACTTTACCTGCCGTGTGACAGGAGAATGGGGACAAGCTGACTTCTACCCTCTGGGCCGCAGTATCCCCCACTGTAAACCGAGGAGGTTGTCCCATCTAATCTCTGAAGACATCCTAATAAGCAACATTAGGAGAACAGCACCATCCTGGCTGGACAGGGCTTTGGAACAAAGGACCCAGCGAAGAGAATTCGAGGCAGAGCGGGCATCCCGCTACTGCGTCCCCACGCACGCTCTCAACACAGGGAAATTCTACCCCCAGCTCTGAATAATAATAGAAGTAACATTTAGGTAAGGTTGGGGATTAAGCTAAACCTCACATAAGAGGCAGGGATGTTGGCATTTGGAAGCAGGAAACAGGCCTGGGAACGTATTTAATACCTACCACAGAGCAAAGCGGATCACGGCCAGCTCCTGACTCAAGAGCATCTTCGCCCCTGCCACACTTCTCCCTCTTGCCAGCTCCAGACACTTCGAGGGTGCCAGGCCAAAGAGTGGGGCTGGAGGTCAGTTTTGGAAGCCACATTTTCAGAAGAACATTGGCAAACCAGAAGCCAGGAGAGAAGCCTTCCAAAACAGAACAGGAGCTATTTTAAATGGAAACCCATTGGTGGAGGCGGAGGAGTCTTATGGGAAGAACAGAGAACATGAATGAGTTGCTATAATTAACCCCCCCCCCCAAAAAAAATGCATAAGGAAGAGGGAGTCTTTCTACTTGGTGGTGGTAATACCGAGAACAGAAACGAATTCTAATCGTCTAAAACTGAAATGTGCCGCCCCACAGGTAGTAAGTTCCCCATCACTGAAGGTGAAGCAGATGCTGGAGAGAAAACTTGGGCCAGGGAAGCTCTCATGTTCAGAAGGAACTTTATCAATTGATAAAATGCTGATGGGAGGGAAATGCAAAGGGGAGCATTCAGGCCTTTCATATTTTAAAAGGCTTTCCTTTAAAAAAACAAAAAAAAACAAAAAAAAACGTAGAACTCCTAAGGGAATGTGAAATTGTTCTTCCTGCCCCTAACTAACCTGCAGAGGGCTTCTTATCAACAGAAAGTTTCCCTAGACATCCTTAGTCAAATTCTTTTGGGCTGCAGAGGTCACTGTTTTTCTGGCAAAAGCTGCAAGTGGTGACTGAGACACAGGATAAGTAAGAAACTTCCACTATGTAAACACACAAATGCTTAGGGTGCCTCTGTGGAGCACCGAATCAGACAGCAGAAATGAGGCAGGCCGGTATTCATCGTTTAGGGAGCAAAGCCACCATGTTGGCATCGGGCACGGATAGATGGTAGGCCGCAGAGAGCAGTCAACACTCACCACCTACATGGGGAAAATGTTCAGATCACAAATTGGTGATCACCATGGAGGAGTCAGAGTGGGACCTCCGGCTGCCACCGGGTTCCAGTGAGAACCAAGTGTACGTAATCGCTACTTCCTTCAGAGCTTTGTTCACCTGCTGAATGCTTAGGACGTAGAACAGTGCCCAGCATATAACATGTGCTCAAGAAATACTTGCAGAAAGAATGGGTATTGAAAACGAATATGCAAACCAAGGATTTTCTCCTTTAGTTTTGGAGTCAATTACATAACTTCTTTCCTCCCGCTGATTCACCTCTCTCCTTGGGTTCGGGCTCAAAATATTACATGAAAATTATTTTTGCACTCCCCAAATCTATGGTGGGATAAAGGAGCTGTCTAGAAGCTCAGGGTGAGAAGCTACGGCATGGGAATATGGAACCCTCAATTTGAGCTCCACAAGGGTAGGGATGTTTGTCTGTTTTGTTTGCTACTTTATCCTCAATTGTGTGGCAGAACGCTGGTACATGGTATGCACTCAACAAACATCTAAAAAGCATCAGCAAACACATTCGCTGTATAGTCTTGGCAAGTCACTTCTCTCTACAGGCCATCTTTTCTCAACTACAAAATGATAATGCCAAAGGGCTCAGGGGTCCCCAGCTAGTTCTAATGTGTTTCAAAGTCTGTGATCCAGGGGAGCTGGCCTACAAATGGCTTTGATCAGAAGCCTGCCTGGGTCCTCCCCAGGAGCTTCCACGAGGGAGGAAGCTAGGAGGCAGTGTGGTGCCATAGAAAGAACACAGGCTTTAGAGCCCAAATGTTTAAATCCCAGCTCAGCTCAGGATGCAGGACTTAAAGGATGTCACTGAACCTCCTAGAGCCTCAACTTCCTCATCTGCAAAATGGGGGGCCACACCTAGCCACCTCTTCAGGTTGCAGCCTGGATTATAGGATAATGCACGTAAAAGCCCCTTGTGCGAGGTCACTCCAGAGTGAGGTGACCCATGTCACTTCCAGCTCTACGCTTTACAAATTCATCTACCCTCAACAGGATGCCAATTTGGGAAAAAGTATAACCAAGACCAGTTCACAAAATAACATTATTCGAAGATTCACGATCTGCAACTTGGCCTGTCCTAACCACAAAGATATAAATGTTTATCTTATGCAGTTCATCTCGAGCTTTTTGCTCCCTTCTCAGAAGACTGAACAGAGGTTTAAAGAAGAGAAGGGAAAATATTTGGAAAACTGACCACCCCTAATTAAGAAGACAAGTACCCTTCTGAAGCTGCAATTCAACCCACACTGATGGCTGGCGAGGAATCAGCAGAGAAATGCTGCCCCCAACAGAGCTAGCCCTCCCAGGCCTCGGAGAGGAGGTAAGGAGCCGCTGGCCCTGTGTGCCCTCCTCCCCACAGCCCGGCTGCCAGCAAGACAAGCGAGGCTGTGATCAGAGGTATATATAAACACAGCATCTATGAACAGCAGAAGTGACAGCCCAAATCAAGACAAGTGATCTTACTGGACACACCGGACACATTCAAGCCCTCCATACAACTATGAGACTGCTGGACAATGTGCATTATCGTTGAAAGGTAAAAGGCCTAATTTTTAACTCTCCCTGACTGGTGGGTGTTGTCAGCGGGCCCCCCCAGGTTCACCTCCCCCTTCCTCACTAAATGACAGTGCCACCCGAAGTTCTCCCAGAAAGACACTGGGGGGCATAATTAAAACAGCTCAGGAAAGAGGGTGTAAGGCCTGGCAAAGGTTTCTTGGGTGGCTTGAGGTAAAATTTAAAATTTACATATTTTCATTCCCAGTCTGGCATCTTATTTGCTTATCTTCAGCCAGGTATTCGTCTCCTTGGTTAGGACAAGTAGAGGAGACTACAAATCAACACAAACACACAAATATCCTAAACAAGGGAAAAATCCATTCCTTTTCTCCCGGGTCATTCATTTCCTCACTCTGGACCAGGAGCTCCCCAAGAGTCTGCTGGGTGGTCACTGCCAACACTGAAACCCCCTGGACCATCCCCGACACACGTAGGTGCTCAATGAAGAACAAACTTCCTCGGGGCACCTGGCTGGCTCAGTCAGCGGAGCGTGCAACGCTTCATCTCAGGGTTGTGAGTTCAAGCCGCACGGTGGGTGTAGAGATGACTTAAAAAAAAAACAACAACAAACTTCCTGGTGCCCCCTGAGTGGTGCTTGTCCACAGAGCAGACTCTCTACCGACAGTCCTCTCACCCCCAAAAATAGGTCTGGCAAAGAGTGAGGGCCACCAGGGCTTGCTCTGTGGATAAAGTGACTTAGCTAATGAGTGGGGGAGGGGCACTGGGCTGAGGCCCTCCTCAGGGCCAGTCAGCGGCAGTCTGCTGGATGAGTGAGGACTCCACCAGGTTGAAACCTCCACCCCAGCCCAGGCTCTCCCAGGCAGGCCCTACACAGGCCCAGGCTCCTGTGATGCCGAGAAGGAAGCTATCCCACCAGGAAGGAACGCCCAATGGTACATTTCCCACCCCCTTGGCTCCAGGCCTTGAAAGCTTCAGGAAATAGCAGGCCCCCAAATCTAACTTTTTTCATAGACCAGGTAGTTGGTTTTATTTATTTAAGTCCTAGTTTATCTTCTTAAGCTGTCCAAACATTTGCCAGAGTATCTCAGCCACATGCTAGGCTGCCCTGGGGGTTAGTTCTGCTTTTAGTGGTGATTCCCCCCCCCCCCCCCCGTCTTTCTCTCCCCCCAGATAACAGCAGAGACTTGTGCTTCTAAGAGCTGTGTACTTCCCGGGAGTTCTAATCTGACAGGGATGGGGGTGGTGGGCTAGAGTGACCTGGTCTCTAAGAGCGTCTGCACAGCACACTGCTGTTTCACGAAGATCGCATGGGGAGAGTGGGAGAGAGAGGGGTGGGGCAGAACCCTCCCAGCCTCCGCCATCAGGATGCGCCACTCTCTGGAGGGCATTCCGGTGAAGGGAGGTACCAGGCCTTAGGAAGCCCACTCTAGCGCAGCGCCCCTGACCGCCCAGAGACTGTTTGCTGAGTCACATCTCAGTTTCCACAGGAAAATGATAAAGACATTTGCTTGTCGCAGCCATGTGAGATTTTCAATCCAGAACTGCAACAGCATACTGCCTCGTTTTGCCAATCTGGGAAATGGGGACAAGTGTTTCCTTCTCCTCCGCTCAAAAAGGAAGGGCCAAGGGAGGACACACACACACACGGCCTTCAGCAATAATGTAAATAATGAGCATTTCTTCACCTGAGCAAAAGCATTATTTAGCACAATTCAAAGAAATGAGAGACAATCTTGCTACCAAATCAGCCATCTGATACCACACTGACAGTTACAAAGAGGAGTAACCTTTATTTATACTCCTTTCCCCTCACTAACCACCATCTCCTCAGGCCCTCAAAGAAGTAGCCTTGTAAAGAAACAAGACGTTATATACGAGTGGGGAGCACAATATTGGTGTCCCTGAAACTACCCTGTGCACCACCAATTTTTTTTAATGTCAAAATAAAATACCAAGAAAGCCATTCAGTGACAAAAGCAAGCAGGGTTTGATTTTTTTCTCTCTCTCACTGTAAAGGTGTATCACAGGGAAAATATACAGGGAAAGGACATAGGCAAAGGTATGCTGTTTTGTGGCAGAGAGCTTCCTTAATCAGACTTAAGCTCAGATTTACCATATCTTACAACTCTTCAGAACAGGGCAATTTGCATAGAGCAAGGCACTCCTGCTCTCTAGAGAAGTCTGGAGAGGCCACCTCCCCAGTTACCAGAGGGGAAACATAGGGGACAGACCAGGTTCCCGGCAAGGTCTGGCCTCAGAAGGGCTCAGGTGTTGGTCCCTAACTCAAGTAAGAAATTCTTCCCTGGAGACTAGTCTCGTGCACGAGAAAACATTACAAAATCCAAAGAGAACACTCTAGAGCTGGGATTGGCAAACGAACGTCCACGAGCAAAATGCGGCCCACCAGCAAAATGCGGCCCACCACCTGTATTTGTTAATAATGTTTTACTGGAACACAGACACACCCCTTCATTTCTTTTTTTTTTTTAAAGATTTTATTTATTTATTTGAGAGAGAGAATGAGAGACAGAGAGCACGAGAGGGAAGAGGGTCAGAGGGAGAAGGAGACCCCCCACCGAGCAGGGAGCCCGATGTGGGACTCGATCCCGGGACTCCAGGATCATGACCTGAGCCGAAGGCAGTCGCTTAACCAACTGAGCCACCCAGGCGCCCCACACCCCTTCATTTCTATATTCTATATGGCTGCTTTTGTGCTATGAGGCAGAGCTGAGTGGCTGCAACAGAGACCATACAACCCACAAAGCCTAAAATACTTACTACCTGGCCCTTCACAGAAAAAGCTTGCTGAACCATACTCCAGAGTCCAACACAAAGGGTGTAAAATAATAGCTGGGTTTCAGAACGAGGACAGCTAGTTCAGCACTTCCACTTTAGAGATGGAGAAACTGAGGCATGGAGAGGAGGAGGTGACCTGCCAGGGTCAGACTGCTAGAAAGAGAGGTGCCTCCTGCTTTTCAACCCAGCACTCCTTTTAACACAAAGTAATGGGTGAGGCTTCTCACAATAAAACACCAGTGACAGGCGTGCCTGGGTGGCTCAGTTGGTTGAGCATCCAACTCTTGGTTTCAGCTCAGGTCACGAACTTGCAGTCGTGAGAGCCAGTCCCTGGCGCTGGGCTCCTCTTGGGCTCCTTGTTGGGCTCGTTGGGCTGGGAGCTCAGCAGGGAGTCGGCTTGGGATTCTCACTCTCCCTCTCCCTCTACCCCTCCCCCTCATCACATGTTCTCTCTAATAAATAAATAAATCTTTAAAAAAAAAAAAACACCACCATTGGCGACAGGAAAAAATATAAACAGGAAATTAAATTCTACAAACAAATATTAATGCTCAACCCAGGATTAACGTCAGCAATGTAAAAAAATGGGAGGGGAAGAGGACCTGGGGTGGTCTAAGCAAATTCATATTCAAAAGGACAGACTATTTTAAGCCCTTTAGAAATATCCAAAGCACATGTGCTAATTACAAATCCTGCCCTCTCCCTGCCCAGGCAGATGGCCCCTCCTCCTTGCCACAGCAATGGTGAACTTGGCAGTACTGAACCGAAACAGTCTTTTTTACCAGTTGTCTGCATTTCCAGCTTCTCTTGGTTCTCACACAACTCTGCCCTTGAGGAGGCCAAATGAGTGAGGTTTGTGCTCATTTTAACACTCTAATAATTAAGACCTCTCTCAAAAGGAGTGCCCAGTGCTCTCCCTGGGGCTGAGGGAGATGGAGATGGGAAAGACCCAGGCCTTCACCGAAGGGACAGGAAGGAGGGTCAGAATCCACATCCGCCCTCTCCAGAGCTTTCCTCCAGCCAGCATCAGGGAAAACATCGGACAACGTGAACAGTGCATGGAGATGAAGCAATATTACCAAGTGAAAATTAATTAGCTGGCATGTTGACAGAGACTCCATTGTGCCGCCCGGTGAAGCAATCAAAGTGCAAGGGCATCACACACAATGTCGAAAGGGCCTTGGCAGCCCCAGATACAAGCGGTGAGGACATGCTCGGTTGTGTCACCAACATGGCTCCTTCAAGGAAGGAGTGCACACACTGTGTGTGTGTGTGTGTGGGTGGGTGGGTGGGTGGGTGTGTGTGTGTGATGGCTAGTATAAGACAAATCTGCAAGTAGATTCTCTTAAATGAATTTCAAAAAAGCAATGACCGAAATACCAATAAGTCTCTAGTCTTTGAGAGGCTGAGGGGAAGGGCTACCACTGAGGAACAGCACAAAGCTTGCCTATGAGCCACTGGGCGGCCTGAGAGCAGGACAGGTTGGGAGGTGTCCCTCACAGGGTGGATGCCAGGAAGGGCAGACGCTTCCCCCACTCAAGTGACAGAAGAGGGGTGGGAGGAGGCCAAACAACCACAGATTAGTGGCTCTAGGTGCTCCTCATCTGCTTACCATCACCCTGTCCAGCCATGTCATGAACTACCACCACCACCCCGACCCCGCCGCCGCACACCCTGCCATCCCCAGCTCTGCCAACACCTGCCTCTCCCCCACCCCCAGTCTTGCTCGCGTTGGCTGCTACAGACTCTCCTCGAGATCCAGCAGGCTGCGCAACACAGCTGTGAAGAGCACCGAGTGCCTATGCTCCAACACTTACTAGCTCGGACACTTACTAGCTTTGTGACCTAGGGCCGGTGGCTCCACCCCTCCCTGTCTCAGACCCCTCACCTCTATAACTACACTTCTGGCCTCAGAGTTCCTAGTGTGTCAGTTTACGTGGGATGATGTGAATACCTACCGACACAAAGTCAAGGCTAAGTAAGTTAGTACTACTAAGGCCCCCCACCCCTCCTTCCTAGAGGGCACTTCCTCCAGAAAGCCTTCCCTAATTCCCTCCATGGTTTAACTGCTCCCCACTGGAGCCTGGAGCTCCATCTGCTGCTAACACCTCTCTGGGGGCATTTATAGCTGACTTACAGCTTCTTTTGTATTCATGGCTATTTATAGCACTGTTGTCCACGTGACTTGGGAGTTAGGCAGAGTACTAACGACATTTCCCGTATCCTGCAACATTGGGGGGCACAGCCTCAGGTAACTTTCAAGTACCTTCATTTGTGCCACACACCCTGGGCCATGACACTGGTATCTCATAATTCTCTCAAAAGCCCCGTGATGCTCCAGACGATTTACCCCAAGTATACAGATAAGGGATCTGATACTTACTCTCTCTTGGAGGGGTGACTTACCCGAATTTACAGAGTTAGTTAGCATGCTGCTATCTAATTTGGGTTTGCTGAAATTAAAGAAATAGAGCAGGCACACAATAGGGCCTCCAGGTAGAACTGAAATGGCTTTCAGGGCTAAACCAGAGCAGATATTAACACATGTAAATGCACAGGAAAAAGGCAGCAAGGGGCAGGGAGATGGTCTTCACGTTTTATTTCATACACCTCTGTGTTTTAGCAATATTTAACACCAAAAGTACTTAGGTACTAATCACATAATTAAAAATTAAGAATCGTGTTACACTCACCTCCTACAAGACCTTGTAACCACTCAGATTTCGTTCTTATAGAACGTTACAGATTCCTGGACAAAATGTTTGGTGTGGTCCAGCTTTGGAGTGAGACCAACCGGGCCGCCAGTCCCAGTACCGTCTCTCTCCTTATAGCCGAGTGACACTGTTCAAGGTACCGGAACTCTCAGAGCCTGGAATCCCTTGAGCAGGAAGGGAACGTGACCTCCCCCTCTGGGTTTTCAAGAGGCTCCGGGGACTCGGCAAGCAGTTCTGATGTGGTTTGTCTGCATGTGGGAGGCCCGAGTATGACCATCTCCCCCCCGGCTGTGAAGGGTTCATTCTAGTCCATATCCAAGAGTCGGTCCTTCTCCAAAACGATCTATGTGAGTGAATACAGAATGCCACCAACCACTGCTGCCCATAAACCCCCACCCCTGAGACTCCCCGTCTGAGAACGCCGGCCACCCTCTAGGAGCCAGGCAAGATCCAGGCTATAAAAGCGGCGACAGAAACCTTCTTGCAAACGAGGCCCCTGATGCCCCATTGTCTCTATAGTCTAATCTGTGCCTCTTGCACAAGGTTTCAGGGACATAAAAAGCATTCAGATAAATGGGTCTCCACTACCGAGCTCTTATATGGGGAAAAACATCTAAATCTAAATCAATTAGTATGTATGAAGTCCCCGCCGCTGGAGCCGAGCTTCAGCAAGCAGGGTGAGGAGAAAGAACGAGGGGCTGGGTCCCAGGCCTCCAGTGCCAGACTGGCCGGACAGGGCAGCGCAGCCCACAACACAAGGCCCTGCGCTGACTTCCCAGGTGCTGGTTACCGAGGTCAAGGCTGCCCATACAGCCAGCATCTTCCGACACTGCTGGTCAGTATCTCTGCCGGGAACAATGCTGGAAAGTGAAACTCAGACGTCTGTGAAGCAATGTGGTGGCTGATGCACTCGTGGTTATAAAGTGTGCCGTGGATACCATGTGACCCAACCTTTCCACATCTAAGAATGCCATCCCATCGATGTGCACAAACCTTTAGCCATGAGGATGTTCACTACTGTGTCGTTTACACTACGAGAAAACTGGAAACAATCTTAACTTTCCACATGAAGGACTCGTAACTTGGGTGATCACTGAAAAAGATGCAAAGTATCTAATGACATGGAAGGGCAGAGGCTTATGGGAGCCCTTCGCCTGACACCCAATCAGACGCTTCATGAAGAACAGACAGCTGTGAAGGATGGAGAAGCTAAGCCATAGTCCGGGAAAAGGGACTTGTTCTTGGACTGATAATTGGACCCACAGCTGTCCTTGGGTGTGGGGGGGGGATCAATCACCAACTCACAACCCAGTCACTTCCCACCTGTAGTATTTCTTTCTTCCTTTTTTTTAAGAGTCGGAGGAGGAGCAGAGGTAAAGGGAGAGAGAGAATCTTATGCAGGCTCCATTACTAGCGCAGAGACCAACGCGTGGCTCAATCTCACGACCCTGAGATCATGACCTGAGCCAAAATCAAGAGTTAGATGCTTAACTGACTGAGCTACGCAGGTGCCCTCCACTTTTAGTATTTCTGAAACCATTTTAGGATTCCTCAACCAGATAAGGTCCTGTGGTCAAACACGTTTGAGAATCACTGTATTTTATACTGTCTATCCACACCCCCACTACCTTCCCCTACCCCACCCACTTCTGAGATCTGCAATGCAACCCAACGCGCTAAAAACTCAAGAAGCCCTACGGTGAAGAAACTGCTTACCCCTGCATTTCTCAAGAGCATCTGGCTGCAGACCCTTCCCTGAAACCTGTCTGAACATCTCGCTGAAGAGCTGGGGAATGCTGACAGACTAGAAAGTACCCCAGATGTGGCTGGGAGGCACGGGAACCCCGTGCCTCTCACTCACTGGGTTATCTTCAGCTAAGGCATCCCTTTTTCCTAGGCACCGCCCCTCCACCTGGGAGCTGCATTAAATCAGAGGACCACGGGGGCCAGGAGAGGAAGCGTAAAGGTGGGAAGTTCAGGGGGCAGGACTCTCGGCACCCCACTTCCTTTACACTAGTGGACAGTTCCGTTTTCTGTTTTATTACTTGGTTTTCCACATACGACTGCATTTACAGAAAGGGCTCTCCTGCTACAAAGAAAAAAAAAGTAAGTTAAAAAAACCACTGAAGCCTATGCCTGTAAGGTCCCTTCTAACCATTAGAGTTGATTTTCTTTAAATTTGTATTTCATGTGGGAAGAGGATCCTCAAATGGAGGGGCCAGGCCAGTCTTCCTGGAGAAGGTGAGGGTTTGAGCTGAACTTACTCCAAAAGAGGCTCTGCAGGTTTAGGGTTGGGGATGAACCAGGGAGCCTGCCTATGGGCAGGAAGGTGGGGAGCGGGGTGACACTGCTGGGGAAGATGAGAGGGTCTGCACAACTAAGTGGACGGATGAAAAGGCACCTTGGAAACCAAGGTCAAGAGTATCCACGTGGAGGCTGGCAGCAAGAAATCGGCTGATGTTTGAAGAGTTAGGCGATCAAAACAAGACAGCCACTAGTTAGGTGACCATGGCAGATGGTTTCTGTGGCTCAGCATGGAGGAAAGGCTGAGGTGAAGAAGTGCTCGTGGTCTGGCTATCCAAGGTCAGATGCAGAATTCAAAGTTCAACTTGAATGAGAACTTCAAACTCAACCTTGACCTCAAACCTGGTATAGGAAGATGCCCAGCACAGGCCTGGATATTCAGACTCACCAACCAGTCCGAGAACGTGCCCCTGGCCTTCTGACCGAGAAAGGACCCCCAAGGATGCCCCCCCGCCCGTGGCCTCCTGAGCACACACACCCCTCGACGTTATCATCCCTCCACCACTCGGGACCCCCCCAATCCTGTGAGGGTCTTTGTGTGGAGTGGAAGCCAGGGGGTCTGGGAGAGAAAGGCCTTTGTGCTGCCCCCTCTATGCTTCCTCCAACCAGGAGGGCTCAATCACGTTTCGGCAATTAGCGTGTCCCACCTTCCATCCCCTTCTGGATCCCCATCTGGCACTCCGATTCAAGCAGCCCTTCTTCGGTCAACCACCACGCCTCTTACGGAGACTCTCCAGGGCCTTCTGGAAGCTGGTAGTTGGCTCTGGCAGAAGGTCCAGGGCTTCCAACTGGAATCCAGTTACAGTACGCATCTGACTTTCACTTATCTAGAAATCCAAACAACCAGGAAACGCACACGACGTCACTGGCCAACTTCCAGCTGGTATGTGACACCGATGACAAGGAACTCCTCTCGCATGCCGATGTTATTCAACTGACAATGGCTGGCTGAATGTGCCATTGAAAATAATTGTGAACCCGGGGCACGAGGAAAAGAGTTACCGTGATCAACTTGCAATGTCTGACACGAGCAAGGGAGGAGCGTCGGTGTGTGTGCCAAGCATTTGCCATCTGTCCTGTATACCATGATCAGCCTTCAGATTGGATTTTACTCTCAGCTTCATCATATGTCCAGTACGTGTGACTTGGGAAAGTCACAAAGCCACCTACCCGCCTTTTCATCAACAAAACAGGATAATAAGCCTTGTCCATCACTCCCCCAGGACTGCTGGAGGGTGCCAACAAGCTCATGTACAGGAGACTGTGCTCCAAAGTATCCAGTGCGGGGGATTATGATATTTGAGGGATTACACTTCCTCTCTACAAGAGTGGCCCTGAGGCACTACAACGATCCTGAAGAGGCTTCTAAATCAACAAAGAATTAGCACCAGCATGGTGGCTGTGAGGGTGGCAGCCCTGATGAGGCGAGGCTCAATTCTAAACTTGGGAACAGTTCTCTAGTCCTGTCACACAGGGCCAAGGGATGCTGGGATCCCCGTGTCTTCACGGAGTCTTGCCATCATTGCTTAGCACTGTGCGGTGGGGGCACACACAGCCTGGAGCCCCGAATGCTCAAAACCTCAGGGCCCCGTCTGCCAATCGACAGGGCCACCACCTCTCCCCAGCAGTGGTAAGGTGGGAGACAAGCAATGATACTGCTGCCAGAAGACCACCTAAAGAGGGCCTTGAGGTCTGGTGAAAGGCCATAGCGAAAGGTCTCCAGGCAACCCCAGAGCTATGGACGCTTCTCCCACCGCGTTATTTTTAGAACTGTCCTGGGTCACCATACTGGACTTCCTACATAGGAGCTGCATGTTCTTGCACGAGGGAGGTCTTCAGAGTCTAGATGTGGCTTAGGGTGTGGTCATACAGCCGCACCCCGGATGACTGCATTGCTGGTGGAGAGTCACCATCACGAGCTCAAGCATCCAAGTGGGAGGGGTCTCTGGAGCCTGGCTCCGGGGGGTTTGAGTGCTGAGTCTTCCATGCTGTGTGAGCCTGGAAAAGTCTCTTAACTTCTCCATGGCCCAGGTTTGAACTGCAAAATGGCCTAACGCCTGCCTCACAGGGTTGGTTATGGTGGTTAAGTCACTCCACGCAGGCAAGACCAGAGCGTGGCACGGGCTAAAAGAGCCCACATGTCCACGAGATGCTTCACCTTACAGGACCGGCATGTTTGGAAGGCTGTCTCTGAGAAAGCCTTGGTCAAATGTTAAGCTTCGCCTTGCGACACACAGGAGGGCCTGCTGGAGCCTTCCCGTGATGTAACACAGGAGGGCAGGGTCAGGAGCGAAACACACCCAACTCAGAATCTCCACGTGTCTTGCCAACCACTGTGACTTTGGATGCATTATCCACCCTCCAAGCTGTTTCCTTTTCTATCAAGTGAAGCTAAAATCACCCCACAGGACTGATGAGAGGACCATCAATAATAATCACTAATATCGAGAGATAAGACACAATAATGAAAATGACTACTGTTTACCAGGGCTGTGCGCACGCCCGTGCTGTGCTGGGCACTCTGCCCACGTTTTATCTAATCCTGCCCAAGTCCCACAGGCTCCTGGCCTCTCAAAGGACAGTGGGGGGAGGGGAGCCTGCCTTACAGTTGACTATTTCCCACCTCGCAACCACCCCCACCTTTCGTTGCTGAGGGTGACACCTCCCTGCCCACAAAGCACACCCCACAGAGCAAACTCCATCCAAGAACCTAACTTTGCTTCGTGGACATGCATTAATCTCATTTTTACAGATAAAAGGAGGCGGGGAGGACTCCCCAAAGCGCCCAACCAGTGGGTCGTACCACTAGTTCATGAGCATCTATCTCTCAGCAACTAGATCTGGGTCCTGTCAGGCCAGGCAGTGACTCAAGGCCATGGGGGGACAGAGGGGGTGTCTCTGGAGCCTGGCTCTGGGGGTTTGAATGCTGGGTCTTCCATGCTGTGTGAGCCTGGAAAGGTCCCTTAACTTCTCTGGGGCCCAGGTTTTCAACCGCAAAATAGGATAACGCCTGCCTCCCAGGGTTGGTTACGGGAAATCAGTCACCTCACACAGGCAAGACCAGAGCCTGGCACAGACTAAGAGGCCACTTGTCAGCCGCTACCAATGCTCACTGCCCACAGTCCTCCAAGACAAAGATCTGTACCTGCCTGGGATGGGCTTCCCCTCCGCTTTCCCTTTCCCTGTCTTCTTTGAAGCCCAGCTGCAATGCCCCCTCCAGAAAGCCCTCCCAAACCCTGAATCAGCTGGACACACCCCTCTCAGGGCTCCCCTCAGATTCTGCCTGAGTCCCCCTCCCAGCACAGACCAAGACCTACCCACTTGATGGTCAAATCAGTCTGCTGGCCCTTCTGGACCATCAGCTTGATCCTCACCCAGATTTGTATCCCCTGGACACCAGGCTTTTGGCAGGACCTAGATGACACTCGATAAATGTAACCAAGTGACTAGCAAGCCACCCTTCCCAGGTTTCCGGTTCCTACACCAGCCATTCACTGAGGAGCCAGGAGTGTCAGGGAAGGTGCTGAGCATCACACACCTGCACTGCTAATGTACACCCGTACCTTGACCCGTTTTACGGACGGGTAAACTGAGGCTCAAAGGGGCCAGGTAATTAAGCTAAGGCCACTTAGCTGGAGAACAGCTGAGCCAGGACAAGAGCAAAGTCTACCTGACTCCAGTAGACCTTGCTGCCTAGTCATCCTCTACTTTGTCTTTGCTTTTCTTCCTTTTCCATTCTTTTGTGCATATGGTGTAACAGCAATGCGGCATCTTTTTGCACAAAGCGAGGTGGCCCTGCATATAACTTCCCCATTACTGGGAACAATTAATAGCAAACCAATGGGCCTCCGCACTGGATGGCTCTGAGGTGCCCGGGCCCTCCTCCCAGTGTCACCTGCACGAACCCACTGACACAGACACTCAAATGCCACCTGACTGACTGACAGCCAGGCTTCCACCTTCTTCCCTCTTCCCCTCGAGGGCCCCCAGAACCAACAGGGGAAGTTGGTTGCTAATGGCAACGGCCTTGGGAGCAAGGTGAGACCTAGCAGCCCGCTGCTGAGGGCTGGAGGGAAATTTTCAAGAGCCTCTGGGGCCTCTTTCCATCAATCAAGGCAGCCTCTTCCCTTCTTGGGCCTCAGTTTCCTCTTCTATAAAAAGCAGGCACCACCCTCCCTGATTCTAGTTGTAGAGCTGAGAAGAGTTACCAGAATCCGGCCAACTGGGCCGGGGGGAGGGCGGGGGGGGGGGGGGGCCCGGTGGGGGTTTGAGGGGGGCGCAAAGTTTTTTTTTTTAAAAAAGAAGGAACCCCCCCCCCCCCCCTCCCCCGGCGGCCCCCCCCCCCCCGCCCCCCGCAAGGGCTGCACACTGAGGCCTCTGAGCTGAGTGCCATGGGCTGAGCCTGATCTAGGCCGTGTGTGATTTAGGACCACTGGAGCTAGACCTACCAGTATTTTCTTTTTTTTTTTTTTAAAGATTTTATTTATTTATTTGAGAGAGAGAGAATGAGAGACAGAGAACACGAGAGGGAAGAGGGTCAGAGGGAGAAGCAGACCCCCCGCTGAGCAGGGAGCCCGACGTGGGACTCGATCCTAGGACTCCAGGATCATGACCTGAGCCGAAGGCAGTTGCTTAACCAACTGAGCCACCCAGGCGCCCGACCTACCAGTATTTTCATCCCATCATCCCTACTAGACTATAAACCTGTTCGGACACCAAAGACAAGCTCTTCTTGACGTTTAGAGCTGGCACCCAGGAAGCTCACAAACAGAGACACAGGGTGTCTGGGGGTGGCCAGAGCAGCTGGGGGGCTGGCAGCCTGGAGTCCGGGCTCCTAGGGTGACCCACATGGCGGGCACGGGCTCCTCTGAGCACACACCATGGAAAGGTGGTCTCGGCCCCTATGCCCTTTGAACTAATCCCTTCAGCTGGCCACAAAAGGGCAGTCATCCCTTCCTTCAGGAACTGTGGCCCTACCCCTCCCAGCTCAAGTTCGTGACCTGTCCAAGCCTTTCCAGGATTATCAATACCAAATACCTGACATTTTCCAGAGAGAAACTGGTTCACAAACTACCCTCAACTATCCTGTGATGGAGGCTTACGCTCTCCCCACTTCACAGATGAAGACGGTGTGGGTCAGAGAAACGAAGACGTGGTCACTGAAGCTGTTCGCGGGGCACAAGCTCTCCCCAACCCCCTGCCTCCCTGCCCGAAGCAAACCCACACCTGCACCCAGCCCCGGCCCTGGAGAACCTCGGAGAACGGAGCGGGAGCTGTAGCTGATGTCTACAACAGCCACACCCCCCTCCAACCTGGTATCAGGGAACTGGCTGGCCACTAGGGCATGAATTTGCTTTGAAATGCTTTCCGTCCTCACTCTGTTGAAAGGATAATAGCCTAAGCTTACGCACAAAGATGGAACTCTGGCCTGGGGAGGGGAGAAGGGCCCCCCTGGGAAGATGTAAATGGCAGCATGGCACCCCACCCCCTGGGTGAACCGGGAAGACTCGGTAAGAGTCTTCCCCCTCGCAACAGATAACTTTGTCTTGTGGCAAAACAAACAAGACGGAAGAGAGGAGAGGAGACACCACCCAGCAGGCTGGAGGCCTCTGACCTGGCCCACCCACCCCTCACTGCCCACTAGTTTTCTGCCCTGCTGTTCTCCACTTGTCCGCAGAGAAGTCCAGGGCCTGCTTCTGTCCCCAGATGTTGGGCAGGCCCCTCCGGTCAGAGCCTGGAGGGCTCAATGAGCTCAGCATTATGGCAAAAATCACCACAGCGAATCTCACTTGAGTCTCAGGACAGCCTGACTGAAAAATGTCATCACCATTTTACCGATGGGGAAACTGAGGCTCAGGCAGGGAGGTGGCCTCCCGAAGCGCACTTGATACGGTAAACAGAAAAGCCCAGACGTGGATGACAAAACCACCAGGTACTATTTATCCCTGCTGGACCATCCAATTACCAATTTAGCGAAGACGTGTGGTGGCCACAGCAGATACCACTGCTTACGGCGTGCACTGGTGAGCGAAACACTGAATTCTTGCAGCCACGTTAGCGCAAGGCCGTCTCTAGCTCACCAACCTGGGACCCCCATCCTGAGACTTGGCCACGGCTGCTTCGGGCCACCCCAGCCACCAGCCCTCTGTTTCCAGCAGCCACACGCGACTCCAGGGACTCTCCAAGCGGCAGGCTGTGGGCCCGGGGAAACAGGCCCCGATAAACTGCCTTACGAGAGGGGACATGTCTCACCCCAGAAGTCTTGTCTTCAGGGAGAAAAAACAGTCAAGGCGAGCACTTCAGTTTCATACAGAAACCGCCTTTTATAAAGTACCCGCTTTTAAAGAGAGATGCACAGCCAGAGGCCTTCCTCTGGACTTTATCTTCACTCGGCAGGCGGCTGCGGTGGCCCTGCCTGCAACGGGAGCCTGGGCAGTCAAACCCTGTCCGCTGGGCAACGGGGCCGACCGACCCTGAGTCGTCCGCGGGGGCACAGGTGGTGCTGACCGGGCTCAGGGGCCTGGCGCCGGAAGGGGAGGAAAGGGGGAACAAAAGAGGGAAGGAGAAAGGAGGGGTCGGGGAGGGGACGGGAGGAAAGGGCCTTTGTGCTGGCCTCCCTTCCCCCACCACAATCCCCTGGAGCAACAATCAGTTATGCAAATAGTAGCCCCTCCCCCCAGCCGGAGCCACCACCACTCCTAGGGCCCCCTCCCACTCCCTCCGGGTCTCTAGGTCCTTCTCTGGTATCTTCTTCGCCCCTCTGCCCCTCCCTCCCTCCCTTGTGCGGGCGAGGGCGCGCACGCGCGCACACACACACACACACACACACACACACACGAGCACACACGCACAAGGCCCTTAAGCCTTGCCCATTCAGAAAAGAAACCTGCCCCTGCCCCCCACCCCATCCCTCAAGGTCTCCAATCTTTAGAAATTAATTTTACCCTGATTTTTACCACTGCCATACTCATTTCTCATTTTGGGGCCAGAAACCGCTAGTCCAGGGAAATGGTTCACGGCTGGAAGAAGCAATGCATCGCTTAGAGCTTCACAAAGTAACGTGAACACACCACCCACTTCCATTTCATTTTGCTAATTCTCTCAATGAAATAGAGTATCTGAGGCAAAAAAGTGGCTTGGAGGCAGGGCCCTCGGCTGGCGGTCAGTGCAGACCCCTGCCATCCGCGTGGAAAGTCCGAGCTGGGTGACAACTTCCGGGGAGGGGGGGGGGCAGGTGTCTTGGCCTCCACTGCTTTTCTTTTTTCACGAGATAGATAGTTCTGATTGTTTCAGTTTCAAATTACCATCAGCCATCTAAATCGGGAATCCCAGAGCCAGCAGCACAGGTGCATCAGAGGTGGGTATTCAAAGCAGCCCTTATTTACAAAGGGTGATGCAAATCTGCCCTGTAAAGCTGGACACACACACGACACACACAATACACACCGCAGCCACTGTCCGTACCCCCAAGGACCGGCGGTGTGCGTGTCATCTGTCACCCACAATCGCGAGATGGCAAAAAATGACCACGACAATGACGACAGACATCTTCGGGCACACGCAGAACCTGGGGCCTGTTAGGCCCTGAGTTAAGCTTTTGCCAGCTTTGAAATAAAGACGCTTGAAAGACAGAACATACATTTTCTGAGTCCTACCTACAGACTGGTCAAGGCTCCTCTCACCTCCGGCAAAAAGGCTCCAAACAGAGGGAATTTAAAACATTCCACTCTAGGAATGCCACGGGGCGGGCCACAGGGACTGCTTTTCAAGGGGGGCAGTACGTAAAGGGTCCCTGAGCCACAGGCCTCTCGTTCCTGTGACTGGGTTCTCGGCAGCTCCTGTCCCCCTCTGGCATGGTTCCCCCACTCCAAAACCCAAAACCAAAACCCACAGTGGTCCTGGTCTTCCCCACAAGAACTGCCTCCAGGCTTGGCCTCATAAGCCCTCAGAGTCACTCTGCAAACCAGAAGGGCCAGAGTGCCCCAACCAGTCCAACCTCCACCAGTGCCTCTGCTGAGGGCTCACGTCCACAGGGCCCTGTCCCGCCTCCTTCACATACTTAATCCCGAGAAGCGAGCCTTTGGCACACCGTTGTGGGCTGTTATTTACAGAGAAAGAAAACAAGGCTCGGAGAAGTATCAGGGTCACACGCGGCACTCAGAAAGGGCAGCGCCTCCCCCCACTCTCCAGCATCAAAACGGGGGTCTCAAATCTGCCGGAGCATCCCCAGCAATAGATACCAATGAGACAAATGTCACAAATCCAACGGTTTTCATGTTCTAACGGATCCCTGTGGCTTTGGATAGAATTCCTAGAGACAGAATCCTACATAAATTTAAAAAATACATATCCAGCAACTTGGATGGGAGTATTGGTGATACGTGCTGGAAAAGTAGGTTAGAAGACAAAAAGTGGCTTTGGTGTCAGCATTAAAGACACTCATGCCAAAAATGCACATGGACACCTAGAGTCCATTTTTTTTATGTAGTTGCGAGCAGAAGAGAATGCTTCTAAATTTACATGTTACCTCCTGTAACATGATTTTAAATGTGTAACGTTGAATTAATAACTTAAAATACTTTAAGTAGGGAAAAATACTTGTGGCAACAATGAAGCCACGCCAGCCAACCAGCGTTCCGCTCTACCTCAGCAAACCCACACCCGCCCCCGCCTGACCTCCACAGGCCTCCGCTCTCTCAAGTCCAATGTGAGGTGCCCAGTCACTCGCCTCAGGAAGCACACACCCTTCTGCCCCTGGCCACCAGGTTGGAAACCAGGCACCGGAGTTCCCATTTCACCATGAAAGACTTGATCAGGCTCACCCTCCCCATATTCTCAACCAATTCAGGTAATAGCTTGATTTTTTCCCAACGTTCAGCCCTCCTCCCCCCATCTCTGCTTAACCCCCAAGTGAGGAGAGCACTTGTTCAGAGATAATGAAGCCTATCTTGTAACAAAGGTGGGTGCTCTGGTACCCAGAAGTGTGGGTTTGGTGCTTTTAGAGTTTGCCCGTCATTTCTAGGTGTCACACGTAGAACTTGTGACCAAACCGCTCGGGGCAGGAGAAAGAGGAGCTTTGATGGAGACCCCAGGGCCCTTCATCAAGGAAGGGGGTCCCCCTGCCACAGCTACAGCCCCAGATCCCTCTAACCAGGGCAGCAGACCCCCCAACAATGCTTTTCCTTCGGGAGGGGCTGCCCACAGCCAGCACCAAACTTCAAAACGAACCACCACCTCTGGGGGGCTGGGGCCCCTCTGTCGGGTTCCCTTTAGCCCCCGTGCAGACAACCAGGCCGGGACCCACCAGCTACTTTTGTTTCACGGGGAGCACACAAGCGGGCCAGGACGGCCACTGGAGGCTCCAGTGAAGTTTCACTGGTGAGTGAGTGGCGGGGGCACAAAGGAAGGAACCGCTGGGGGAGGGGAGGCCGCAGAGCTGGAGGGCTGGGACAAAGGGGACAAGAGACAAAGGGACAGGAAAAGGGAGCCCGCTTTCTCCTCTGAGGAAGGAACTCTCCATTTAGCCTAATATTTCACTCACACACCCCGGGGCCAGGGACGCACAATCACATGTTTTGGGAGGCGGCTGCAGGGGACACGGACACCCCTCCCGCCTCAGCTGCACGTTGGTGGCTCTCCTTGCCTCCCCCCCCCCCCCCCCCCCCTCCCTGCCCAGCCCCCCTTCCTCAGCCCACTTGTTCAAAGTCAGGGAGGCTGCCTTTGATCAGCTGCCTCTCTCCAGCCCCATCCGCCACCCTGAAGAGAGACAAAGAATTATTTATTTGGAGAAAAGAAAAACCCTCAAAGTGTCAGCCAGTGACAGACATGATACTTTCTATACAGGAGCGAGGCGCCAGGTTTTCTAGTCTGTGGGGGGCTGTCCGCAGCAACCCACACACCGGCCACCCTCTGTACCCTCAGACACTCTCAAATCCTACCTGCTTGGCCCTTTGGGTTTTTTTCCCCTTAAGACAACCACCTACCCCACCAGGAGATTGTGATAATTAATCTGTATCGAAGAAGAGTGTGTCTGGCACCAGGATGAGGTCTGCAATCAAGATGGCAAAATCTGAAATGTGGGCGAGGTCAGACCAGAAAGACCTGGAATGTCTGGCTCGCGGTGTGGAGCCTCTGTCCCACAGTCAGGGAAACCTCAGGGCTGTCTTTACTGCGGCTCCTGATTTGTTTCGTTTTGATTTGATTTTGATTTTCGTAGGGGAGAGACAGGATGCCATCACATTTTACGTTAACAAAGCAAATCTGGCATCCATGCCTAGGCCCGAGACAACAAAGGGGCAGTTTAAGGGTGAGGCCAGGAGGCTGGCTGGCACCACCAGCAGGGACAGCAGGTGACAGGCAGCAGGCACTGGTACCCCCGCGGACAGACCACGGCCTTCCTATGCATGACATGTCTGGCTCCTTCCCTCCCTGCTGCCACCCACGCCCCTGCCAGGCCAGAGTCCTCCTCCGGATACCACTTCACTCCCCCAAATAGCTGAGCACCTCCAATGTGCCAGGCACAGCATAGGTAGCATGGTCCCTGCCCTCCTGGCAAGAGCATCAATCACCAGGCATCACATCCTCCACTCCTAGTGTTTTAAAACTCAAGACTTTTAATGAGCACCGACTGTGTGCCAGGCACTGGGGGCTCACACATTTGTTGGGGCCTGGGAAAGGGCACTCCCAGTCCTGCAGTGGGGACAATGGGGGCTTGAGGAGTGGTAAAGAGCCTGTACTCAGAGAAGGGAATATGGAACTGGGCCAAAGGAACCAGAGAGAGGTTGGGAGAGCGGCTGCAGGCTCCTCCCTCCCGCGTGCGCTGGCCTGGGCAGCCAAGCTGGTGGTATCCATGGCTCCTCCATCAGGTCAGGGATGGACCCTCCCCCAGAGCAGCAGACCAGTGGTGAGGGACCCTCTCTGCGGCCTGGACAGGCTAAGTCACACCTCCCCTATCGCTTCCCTTCCCACGGATCCTCCTCACCCCCAGGCCCAACGCTTGAGTCCCGATTACTCCCTGGACGGGGCTCCGGCAACTGGCCCACCAAATAATCAGACCAAGGATTGGGCCACAACCAGCTCTGGATCAAAACCCGTCTCGCGGCTCTCAGTGACAGCTTCTGTCCTCAGAAGAATGCTCCTCGTAAACATTCTCATAAAGAAAACAGGGAGGGGAAAAGAAGCCGCGTGTATCTCGAGTGTCAAGGTGGCTCTGGACGGGGCAGGCACTGGCTTCCTGAGAAGCAGCAGCCTGGAGGGGTCCTGGCCCATGACCCTGCACCCCCTCCCCCCAGGACGAGCTATTCCAGAAGAGACTCCCTGACTCACCGGGAGAGGGTGGCACGGTGGCATGCACCTGCGCCTCCGAGGTGGCCCAGGGCCTGGCGGCAATGTCCAACCCCCCCAACCCCAAGGAGGGGGATATGTGCTTTTGGTAAAGCCTGGAAAAATTAACTCAGGTCTGAGAGAATGGAGGTCCCTAAAAGCATCCTTAACACCAGCAGATCTTTCATTCTTTTATAGTTTATGTTCTTGTGGATTTGTGTTTCCGATAACCACTTCTTAAAGAAGTTTTACTAGAATAACAGCCGTGCAAGGACATTTTTGTTCCGCCTCTTCTGTCTCCGAGGTACAATCATCACTTTCTCCAAACTCGTAGCCAGACCCTGACAAGGCCCCCGAACTGCTGCAGCTGTGTGCAGCCACGCCCACACGCCAACACTGGGACCAGGGAGGTATCATTTACCACCACTTTAGAGAGAAGAGAGCAGTCCGTTAACTCTGAGCAGCCAGTCCAAAAGCCAGAGCCGCAGGCTGTGGTGGCCAGAGGGATGGGTCAGGCTAGGGCACAAGGGACCGCTTTCAGGGGAGACCCGCTTTTAGGGGAGACCCGGACAGTTCCCTGGTGCCCCCTGGAAGACAAGCCCATCTGAACCTGCAGAATGTATCTGCCATTCAAAGACGTGCAATTAGCATCTTAAAACACAGAAACCCCAGAGAAAGGGGAAGGACAGTCTATGAGTTCTGAGAGGGTATATATGATTTGCTGCTGTCTGGTCTGCAGCCACACCTCAGAGGCACCAACTATCTGCTGAACGAAAGACTAAACTGACGGGATGAATATCCAAGAAAAACAAGTATCTGCTCTGACCCCTCGGTGGATTTTGGGAAAAATGTTCTCCCAAAATGGCACCACTAGGCTAGTCTTAACAGAAAGTACTGTTTGGGGATGCCTGGGTGGCTCAGTCGTTAAGCGTCTGCCTCCGGCTCAGGTCATGATCCCAGGGTCCTGGGATCGAGTCCCGCATCAGGCTCCTGGCTCAGCGGGGAGCCTGCTTCTCCCTCTGCCTGCCGCTCCCCATTTGTGCTCTCTCGCTCTCTGACAAATAAATAAAATCTTTAAAAACAAAACAAAAAAAGTAGTGTTTGAAAGAAGTGATTTCAAGCCTTGGGAAAATCCTCTATGGCAGGCTTAGAACTAAAGCAGCCCCTCCGCTGGGGTATGGCCAGCCCTCCCTGAAGAACAGGTGAAGAGCTACCTGCAATTAGGAGCCCCCACGGCACAAAGTCCCCAGGCCCAAGGCCTGAGCACCCTCCCATTCCCGAGTCTTGTTTATCTTCCTGGCTAAGCAAACTGTCTTCTCAGATAATGCAAAGGCCAACCCTAGACTTGTGTGGCCTGATAAAATCACCACCAACGCTGAGTGACAGGGGGTCAAATCATGAAATATTCCTGCCCAAGAATCAGAACCCGCTACTTCCCACGACCCCAGGTTAACGCCGCACTGAGGTGCCAGCCGAGGGACAGTGTTCAGGACTCCAGGCCAGGTGCCTGCCCACCCTCTCGCCAATCCTCCATACAAAATGCAGAAACTGGCAGAAGAGTCACAGGGCTTCCAGCCTCAGAGACCTCAACAGTTGGCAAAAGGTTGGGTGAACTGAACACTGAGCATTTTTCCACGTATCTGAGGGCACTTCACATCGGAAGCGTCATCAGTATGTCAAAGACCTATTTCAGAAAAGAAAGGCGAATGGCAGGGGCAGGGCAACTGAACTTTGACATGTGCTGAGGGCATTAAGGCTTCAGGGAGCCATTTAAATGCACAGACAGGGGGCCCTGGTAGGTGGGCAGCCTCCTGGTACTTCTTGACCACTTTCAGTCCACAAATATGAACTGGAATATCCATCAGGTGTCAAAAGCCCCAAGTTTATGGGCCCTGCCTGATGGCTCAAAGATGGTTATGAGAGGTTTCTTAGAAGCTGGGGACGTCTGAATTGAGGCATGAAAAATGAATAGAGATCCCCACGCGGAGGAAAGTGCTTCAAGCAAGGGAGAATAGCCTGTGCAAAGGCCCTGACGTAGGAAGCCTGGCCCTTCCCTTAACTGCAGCCTGGCAATGTTTGGTATTTAAGTCTCAGGGTTCACCTTCCGCCCTAACCATAAAAATACACAGTCAACATTCCAAAATTCCCTCAGTTTTTTCTTCCCCCAACATACAAGGTCAACCACCTTCTCACCTCTCCCTACTGACCACCTTTCCATATTTGCAGTGGTTTCCCGGGTGCAGTAGCTTCTAATTCCTGAACAGCTCACATGGGCCTACAGTTTAGGACACACCCTAGCTTCCTAGCTGGCCAGTGGTCACCCAGGCTGCCTGTCCATGTCTCCAGAACAGGCCTGGGCAGGGACGAGGGAGAACATGTTTCCTAACCAAAAGAAAAGAGCAAACCCAATCTGCTCTGGGCAGCACAAGCCAGGAAGGAAGTAGGAAGTCATCCTGAGTGCAGGAAGTCCTCGCTCATCCCTAGATGAGACCAGACCGAAGCCCAGCAATAGGCACTCGGTCTGGGAAGGGAAAGATGGTTTGGGAGCAGGGGGTGGAGGTGAGAACCCTGCTCTGGCCCTGTACATGGTGTGCTGGGCACACACAAACACTTCTAACCGAAAAGCACTTGGTTCTCTTGGAAGCTCTGTCCTTACCCCCACTCCCCAGCAAAAACAGACTTCAGGAAGAAAATGAATCAAGTTTTACAAGCTTCTCTATTTACCCAGGACTACAAATCTATCAGTGGGGAAGCTTTTAAAATAAACTCTCTCCTAGTAATGTCACTTCCTTTCTTCTATTTGCCACCACACACACACACACACACACACACACCTCTTTAACCTTGGCTGTGGATCCTGAGTCTGAAAGAAGAATTCCAAATTCAGAACACATACCAAACCACCACTTGTAAATACTTCATACTTTTTATTCAGCTCCTCTCATTTACTCATGTGTCTGAACATACCTGGTGCAGCTCCCTAAGCAGGGATACTTTCCCCAGAGCACTGGCAACCTTACAGCCTCTCATTCTTTTATTCCAGAAATACTAAAGGGCATTTTCTAAGGTGCTTGGCATCCTCACCTCAAAACAGTACTGCAAGTTGAGTGCAACCCATTTTACAGATGAGGACACCGAGGCTCAGTTAAGCAACTGGCACAGGTTACACAATAAGTGAAAGCCCTACTGGGTATTAGAGCCCAGGCTGCTTCACCTTGTTCTCTGCACTCTGGTTCCCCAGCACCCCATACATGTATCAAAATACAAACAGCAAAATTGCTTCCTTCAAAAAGAGACTCATTCTGGGGGCAACTGGGTGGCTCAGTCGGTTAAGCATCTGCCTTCAGTTCAGGCCATGATCCCAGGATCCTGGGATCGAGTCCTGCATCGGGCTCCCTGCTCAGTGGGGAGTCTGCTTCTCTCTCTCCATCTGCCCCTCCCCCTAAGTTGTGCACACTTTCTCTCTCAAATAAAATTTTTAAAAAATACATACATAAATACATAAATATAAAAAAATTTAAAAGACTCATTGTGGATCACCAGCTGCTTTAATATTAAATCTTGAAAACTAAAGGCCATTTTAACTGGTGCTTCCGAAATGGATCATGGAAAACTCCGATGGCAAAAAGTAGAGCCTGTGCTTCAACATCAACAGCACCATTCAGCGTGGTTCCTGGAGGCACAGGGAGGATGCCCAGTGGGCCTTAAGGAGACAGGAGCCCCTTGGCTGGGGAACCGGGGTTAGAGTCTCAAGCTACCGTCACTAACCACGGGACCCAGGCAAGGAGCAGCAAGGGCCGGTGGCCTTCTGCAGTGGCCCCTGGACCTCTTCTATGGCTTGAGGCTCTCCAGATAACATGACCTATGTGCAGAGCACCTTAGAGCCTCCAGGGCTGACCACATGTGAGCTCCCAGGAGCTGAGGAGGAGGGCGGCGAGACAAGAAGGTCCTTCTGGCAGCTGAAGGGATCCAGGCTATGGTGGGGTCTGGAAACAGCTCAGATTTCATCCCCCTAGTTCCAAGGCTGCTTACACCCGTATGCCAGTGTTCGCAGGGGAGGCAATGAGATAGCCTCCCCCAGAAAAACAAAACAGAAGGACTTGCTCCATTTAAAATCGGCCTACTCCATTCATCCTAAACTCTCTGCTGGCTTTCTATGCCTCTAAATCCATCAGTGGGCCCTACCTTCTGATCCCATCTTCCTGCCAAGCAAGAAGCCCCTCTCCTCTCTGGCCTGCCTGCCTGCACACAGCCCTGCTCTCACCAAGCCCCATCCTCCCCCTCCCGCAACCCCACACCTGAGCACCCCCTTCCTAGGACCTCAACTCTCCGCAGCCACAAAGCAGAGCAGTAAGAACTTACATCCTGTCTGTCGCTCTCACAGCGCTGCCCAGTACACGAGAAAACACTTTCTAAAAAGTCAGATACGGCTATTCGCGTGTGCGGGGGTCTCTGAGTCCCAGCACACTTCCCAAACACAGCCGTTTCTCACTGGATTCTGTCTCCTGCGGCCCATCGCTTCTGGGGTGTTGGTCAGAAAAGCCCCATGAGGTGAGAGACGAGGAGACACCCTAACAACAACTCTAACTCAATGACAACTACTTGGAGCTGAGATCCAATTTCTCATTTAAAGCAAAAACAAAGCTGCCAAACGCCAGGCCATCCATCCTTCAAGAAAGGAAGGCTCTCCAGCTAACCCGACCAATGAAATCCAATGTGGCCTCTTAACTAAAATCCCCCTACTCTGTGGCAGGGCCTTCACGGATTATTTTCCTTCAAAAAAAAAGAAAAAAAGAAAAAACTATAACTTACACATTGAGTGTCTTTACTTTCCAAACCATTCAGAATTAGGGAAAGGGGGGAAAAACACGTCTGTTTCTATTTGAAACTGTCAAAATTAGCATTCAGTAATTAAAAATCACACCCTTTCTCTTAATAACCTAACCAGCATGATACAATCAGGTTGTGCCAACTCTTTAATCTAATTGACTAATTACAGATTTTAATTTAGTCAGTTACTGAACAACTGTTGACAATTTGTTTTCATTAGGGACAGAAGAGAATAAATATTTAGGCTTCCAGTCACAAAGACTCCTGCGATCGGTGCTCCACCGTGACCCCAACTTCAGAGCGGGCTCTGGTTCTGGCAAGAGCCTGAGACACAGGTACACACACAGCCCGCAGCCCCCTCTCAGCTGCAGCCTTGCGCACACCTGCCCCCAAGTCCCTCTCAAGGCAAAAGCCTGCAATGTGAGCAGCGGCCTCCATTCCCAAAGTACAGGCAATTCCCAAATTCACACACGTCACTCAAGAAGTGGCAAACACTTAAACGCTGTGAAGAAAAATAAACTCAACGCTACATGTCACTGGCTCTTAGGCAACAAAATAAGTTAACAGTCAAAATAGGTTTATCTGCATTCATCTCACTGGGAAGCAAACCGCTGCTGACATCTTTATTTTTTAAGACACACGTTTCCAGGTTTCTCCTGAAATGATCCAGTTCTTTCAAAGTGCATTTTTACCCCAAGGTCCCCAACTCCGAAAGTCACCCAAAAGTTTGTTAGAATAACAGCATGGCTCAGAAGGCTAGGAGTGAGGCCCTGGGTTCAGACCCGGACTCCCATATTTAATGACCTCATCACCAGTTAAGCCTCAGTTTCCCTGTCCAGAGAAGGGGATAAAAATAGCCTTTGCCTTGTAGAGAGTTACCGGGATTAAACATCATGCCCACGCACGGTGCCCGGCCCAGGGTGTGTGGCAAATGCCGGTCACCTCTGTTCCAGAAATCACTTTTGTATCCCTCAACTGGCCCCATGCTGCAAAATCAGGAAAGTGAAGCCCAGACAGAAGACAATGGTCAGTCGAAGGTTACACAGCCAGTAAGTGGGGAAGTTTGGTTGTGAAAGAGGATTTCTGGGGCGCCTGGGTGGCTCAGTCGTTAGGCGTCTGCCTTCGGCTCAGGTCAGGATCCCAGGGTCCTGGGATCAGGCCCCACATCGGGCTCCCTGCTCAGCGGGAGGCCTGCTTCTCCCTCTCTCACTCCCCCTGCTTGTGTTCCCTCTCTCACTGTGTCTCTCTCTGTCAAATAAATAAAATCTTTAAAAAAAAAAAGAGGATTTCTGCCCAGTGAGCCATCTCTTCCATTGGATACCAGCTCAGAAGAGTAGGGAAGGCGTTACTTGTTTGCGGGGGAGGGGGCAGGGGTCTCGAGAGCATCTTCTGGAGATGGAAGCCTTCCACCATCTCCATGCAGAGTCTTACGCCCCTTGGGCCACCCATCCCCCCAAGGTGGGTTCTCCCCACAGGAAAGCTTTGAGTGGCCTGTGCTTCTAGGCTTCGAGGGATGAGCCAGGATGAACTCTGCATTCTGCCCCTACTGACCCCCGGGGGGAGGGGAAACAACTGAGGGCCTTCTCTCCACAAAGCCCACCCCGGCCATTCCAAAACAAGCCTACAAGGAGCCTCCCACACCGCTAGGAGGGCGGAGGAAGGATGGAAGCCACACGTTCCCAGCCCGAGGATGCTAACCAGGTCTCCTGAAAACCCTCCTGGAGACTGAAGCACGGCTGGTGTTTTTTTTTTTTTAGGCTCAACAAAAATCAAGTCTACCTCAACTGAAATGGAACCAAAATTCCCAATGTGTTCTGTTGACTAGAATTCTACCAACCTGGCGTGCTTAAACTAGCTCCCATGAGCTGATAAGCAGCTCTAATCGGCAACTCCATAATTCTTGTTTTTCCTATTTCTTAGTTAAAACGGTGACTCGATGCATGCAATCTATTTGCAAATGGATTATGTTCAGGCATGGAGCCCACAGGAGGTGACAGAGAATTAATAAAAGGTGGCCTTGTCAGTGAAGAGATGGGGAAAACTCTCCGTGAGGGTATGCAGGCCCAAAGCAAGAGGTCTTCTTCCCAGGCGAGGTCACCGAAAACCAGCCCGGGAAGGAACCATCCGACCCACAGGCAGGGCTTCCAGCTTGTGCATCTCGCTCGGGATGCGCTCCCACCTGCTCCTCCCAGAGCCAGTCCCAAACCACCCTGGCCTGGGCAGTGGGTCATCAGTTAATTAAAGATGTCAAATCTGGTACTAATTCCTGGGGAGGCAGTGTGGTGTGGTAGTGAAAAGCACTTTCTTTTTTAAAGCCCACCTCCAGCAGGACTGAATCCCTCTAGTGCCTCTGTTTCCTTTTCTACAAAATGGGAATGCAGACAGAACTTAACCACTGGGCTGTTTGGAGGATGACAAGAGAGAAAGCCTAAAGGACTCAGAACGGTGCCTGGCATACGGTTAGCACTCAAACTTGTTCACTGTTCTCGACAGTTCTTCCTTCGTGAAACAGGAAGAAGATCCTGTCCCCTACGTTGCCCCAAAAGGACAAGAATTGAATAAGAACACTTTCTTCAAGGTCTAGGCACATAGCAACTGCTCAATAAACACTAGTTTCCTTCATCAAACAAGGGATTGGTTATTATTAAGCCACAACGCCATAGTTTAGTTACTTATCTCTCAGCAAAAAACTACCACCCCAACTCCCAATGGCTCAACCTTCCATGGAAGATCATCACCCCCTCCAACAGTGGCGGCCGGAGTCCAACACCGTGATTTTTACCTCGTCTCTTCTCTTCAAGTTCCCTTTGACAAAGATGCTGCTAGCAAAATAATGCCAAAGAAAGTGCGTGGTGACAGTCAACTAGATTTAAGTTCATTTTCTATAGCTTGGGGTCAGAATCGACTGATGCACTCTGGTGATCGAGTTTTCTGCAATTCCCTATTCCACGCATTAGCTTGCTGACAGAAATTCACTGCGGTATTTAAAGTGGCAGCCATCACAAGTAACTCAAATTGTATTGGCTTCCCCGATGCTGAAATGCTCTGCTGAAACCATCAATTGGCCAATTCGCAGATAACGTGGTGGCTGAAATTCCCTGTCATGCTGTAAAACCCCGGTCCGCAGCGGCTCACCAGCCCGGAGATCCGCAGCGACACCTGCCACCAGAGCTGCGGGCCAGGGCGGCCTCATGTAACACAAGTGGGCCCACGGAGTAGGAGCTGGTGGGCGGCGGGCGGCCGGCGCTGCCGAGAGGAAGGGCCTCCAGAGAGAGAGTAACATTTGCTACTGGAAGCCTTCTAAAGGACAGCGAGAAAAGAACAGCAGCGTGCAAACGCCCAACACCAGGCCTGCCCACTGGGCCATCTGCCCCCCTGGGCACAGGCCACGGATGGCCAAAGCCATGGGACGCCACGGCATCGCCCAAAGAAAGCTGCAAAATTCCTAGCAGGTGGCACAGGCCCAGGCGCCTGCCTCTGAACAAAGGTTTTCCAAACTCAGGGGCGGCCACGGGAATCAGGTGGTCCATCTGGCCACACACTTGCTGTTACCGTCCCACTCCAGGCCTCAGTTTCCCCATCTGTAAGTTGAGAGGGTGCTTCTTAACACACGTTCTACGATTTGACAGTCTGTTCACATTCCAAAAAGCCTTCTCAACAGGGGACCACAATTTACAAACCATTTTCACAGGCTCTCACCCGACTTCTAAAATGCTTGAGAGGCAGAAAAAAAAAAAAAAATCCAGGCCTTACTTCACACCGTTTCATCTCACAGATGAACCAACGAAGGCTCAGAGAGGCCAGATGACTCACCCAAGGCCATCTGGAAGAATCAGAACTTGGCCCTCTGGTCCTCCAAGTCCAAATCCCGTGTACCGTCCGTGACGCTGCTCCGGTTCCCAGCACCGACCGGCACAGAGCCGGCCCGCGGCAGACGCCTGGCACTAACCGCGCGCCCACCACGCTCCCGCTCCAGTCTGCGAAGCCCCGCTCTGTCTACCCCACGAGCTCACAAAGCTGCAGCTAGCATCCAGGGCGCGGGGGGGAGGTGTGCCACCCCACAGCCTGCTCTCTCAAACGGCCTTTTGTGACTGGGAGAGAAGGATCAGAGGAAAACCTCAGACAGGGGCCCCAGGGAGCAGCCGTGCTTCTTAAGGTCAGAGGCCTGTGAGACAGAAGTGAAATGTCAGGCGCTTTACCCAAACACACAAAGAGCGGGAGACACAAAGCCTGCCTCGGGAGCTGTGCAAACAGCCGTCACCGGGAGGGGACGGAGAATTTGGGAGGCTGGGCCAACCTGGGTCAGACAGGATGCCCTGAGACCTATCCTCGAGATTCTTGCCCTAGCCAGAGCCTGAGCCGTGCAGATGTTCAGACAACACCCTCCGCAGGGGGCCGGGGATGCCGCCTCGCCTGCAGACACACAGGAGGACAGGCAGGAGGAGTCCTGTGGCCAGCCAGCAGGGACGAGCTGCTGACTTTAAGAGGGGGCTACTGCTTATTCAGCATTTGGCAAGCATCTGCTGAGCACCTTCTACATGTTCTCTGCACAGAGAATACGGCAGCTAAGGCCAAAGGCGGCCACCAAGGAAACCACCAGGCACCACTCTAGAAGCGAGAGGCATGGTGGGGACACAGCTGTCTCAAGAACCCTCGGAGGTGGGAATCATTCCCTCCTTATTACAGGTCACGAAACGGGGATCAGCAATTGCTTGTCACTTGGCTTAAGTCACCCCACCCGTGGGCCCCAAGATTCAATCTCAGCCTTCTCTGGGCTAGTGGCTTTCAAAGTTTACACTGAGACCCACAAGAAAGCAAATTCTACTTCACAAACTCAGGACCCACGTTTATTCACACAGCGATCACAGAAAACAGAAGTTTCCCCAAACAATACTTATGCTTACTCTGTGTGATAACAGTTGTTTCATTTTTTGTAATTGCCAGTCGTGACCCACTGAGTTGATTTCCCAAGGCACTAATGGGTCACAACGCACAGTTTGCAAAACAACGTGTTACCATGTGCCACTTGTCCATCTCCATTAAAACGTGTATTTAACACACTTGATCCCTGGGCAGGGATCAGACCTTTCCCACTTCTCAAGGCGCAGAGTCTAGCTCACCAATCTGGGGATTTATTCAAGACTCTGCAATAGGCCCCAGGAGTGGGGGTGGCACAAAAGAGGTACAGATAAGAGCTCCTGCCCTTCGAGAGCTTTTAATCTACAAGTTAGGAAGGGAAGAGATACAACCTTGACCCAAATCGTTCTCCTTCTGGGCAGCAAGTAGCAAGTGAATACAGACACAGAGTTCCTGGGGATAAAAGAAGAAAGGAGGGGTGTTCCCATGGGGGTGGTCCTGGCAGGCCTGGTGGAGACTGCCACGTTCCAGGCTGGCATCTGCTCTACAGAAGGGCCAGAGGGCAGGGGAGCAAAAACCCCATCTCAGGTGCTGTGGTACCAAGCAGGGACCACAGAAAGAGTCAGAGGGGGCAGGGGAAAGTTCCAGATTCCTAGGTCAAGAGACGTGGCCAGCAGAAGAGAAAACGGACACTGGAACGAACCCAGTCCAGGTGCCAGCTAGGAGTGCCCCTAAGTGTGTCTCATTTCATGCTCACAAGCACCGCGGCTGGTCTGGAGGCTGTGTGTGTGAGACCCTCGCCCTCCGGCTGCTCAAGGGTACTTGAAGACGGCGGATTCAAATCCAGGGATCCAGAGCACTAACCAACAGGTGAGGCAGCCGATGACGGTTCATGTCTATAGGCACACACCTCCCACACCAAGACCATTCTGCTGCCACCTCCCTTTTGGCCATGAGAAAGCCAGGATGCACACAGGGCCCCAGGTGAGGTCACAAAAGGAACAGCACACGTTTCGTGGTGCTTTTGCTGCGCCAGGCCCTATTACAGAGGTGGGGTGCGTGCAGGCGCATAAGCTCATTTATTCCATCCTTGCGACAACCTTATGAGAAGAGTATACTTTACTGACCCCATTTTCTACCTGAGGACATGGAGAAACAGAGAGGCTAATCAATGCGCCTGAGTTTGCCCAGCTTGAAGTGCAGCAAGGCGGCACCAAGGCAGGGGAAAGCGTCCTGGATCCCGACTGGGTTTGCACGTTTGAGTCCTACTGGCGACCTCAGGTGAGGCATCTTTCCTCTCTGGAGCTCAGTTTACCTATTTGTTAGATGACTAGGTGACCTCCAGTTCCATCACCTCCAGCCCTGCTATGTACATACACGTTAGATACATCTCTCGGCCGCCACAGAGGGCAGGACGGTTTGCCTTCTCCCACCACCTGTCCCGACTGCATCCTTGTCTCTCGGAAGACGGAGATCATTCTGCACGAGGCTTCCTACGCACTTACCACAACCTGGGCTGCATCTGTCTCTTCAGAGCAGGCACTTGGTCAGTGAACCGGATCAACACCGCAAAACTGCACGGTGTCTCCAGCTCCTGGTCTGGGAGCCTCCCTCAGGCTCGGCCAGGAGGCCCGAAGCGAAAGCAGCCAACACACCAGCACCAGCTCCCCAGAGACCTGCAACGGTGACACATCCGTTCCCAGGCTCGCTTCCTAAGGCTCCTTGTCGGGACTCCTAGTCCCATCAAAAAGCCTAGTGAAACGGGAGGCAGGCAAGGGCAGGCTACATACCGGAAAGGATGACCCAACTTAGCGGCTTTCAACCCTGCCCATCCCTGAGAACATCTACATAGCACATCACTGCACAACTAACCTCCCCTGACAGGCTTCCTTGCCTTCCTCTCACCGCCCCCCCCACCCCCATGGCAGGATGAGCAAGGACAACCCCTGTGCCTAGTTCACAGCGGAGAGAATGGATCTCAAGAAGTGGAGGCTCCCCCAGAAACAAGGGGTGTGGGGCCAAAATGTGAATCCAGATTTCTGTGGATGCCAAGCTGCAAGCCCCTCTGGGTCTTAACCATTTCACTGTGCGGGATGGGGACAGGACTCCTCTGCCCCACATAGATAAGGGGTGCAAACGTCTCAGGGGAGCATTTATCAGTGCCAGCTTGTGGCAGGCCTGCTCGCTCTGCCCCTGGCAGGGGTGTGGGGATGAAACAAGACAGCTGGTATGGAGGGGGAGACTCCACGGCACATCAGGGGAGCCCAGGCACTGGAGGGCATCATAGGGAAATTCAAGTGTCCAGTTCCCTCAGGTCAGCTTGCTCTCCCAGAAAATGATGCTGTTGGCCCCATCATGTTAAAAGTTTTTGGGGGAAACTTTAGGGCTGCAAAGAGAAAGAAAACAAACTCACCAAGCACAAGGCACATTCTATAGGTAGGTGATACTACTCAACTCTCACAACAACCATGCAAAGGAATCACCACTCCCCCCCTACCCCGCAGCTGGGGGGGGACACGAAAGATCTGAAAATCCACCCCACCAGGAAACGACAGTGAGGGCTGGAACTGAGGTGTGCGTCCCAGCTACCAGCCAGAGCCCAAACCTTTCAAAATCCAGAGGATTCAAGACCCGAGAAAAGAAAAGCAAAACACAGGAGAGAAACGTTTCTAAAACCCATTCACCAAGGCTCCAGAAAACCCCATTACCCTGGCGAATCAAAAACAAACAATCGTTATTGTCTATTTGCTGTAAGCTCCTAGCAACATGTATTAAAGAAGTTTATGTGAATCATCTAATGCACTTGTGCCGTGGTCAGAATTATTACCAAGCTAAAAAAGATTAATTTTTCTAAATACTCTAAACCCTAGACACTATTTTAAAGGCTACAGCTAGTGTAACATTTCTGTTATCTTGGCTGACAGGCCCTCAAGCACACACACCTCCCTTCCACTTCTCCCTCTGAAGACTTAAACACACACAAACTCACACACAGAGGCAGGAAAAGTCGGAGGAAGGGGGCGAGGCAGGTCTGGCCTGAGGTCTCCACTAGAGAACCCGCATCCCTTGGAAAATTAAGACAGCTGAAGAGACACTGCAGGGAGAGCTGGGGGTCTCTGGCTCCTTTGGAGCAGTGGTGGGCACAGAACTAACTCTTGGTCCAAGTTTGCAAATGCTTAGCTAACAAAGATGGCATTATGCAAAGACGTGCACACGGCTGGTCTTGGAGTTCAAATGAAGTGACCACGGCCAAAAACTTTGTTTGGGTCCCCACCACTCTACGCCCGCCACCCCCCGCCCCTGCCCCAGCCCCACCTCCCCCCTTGAAATAAAGGGCAAGGATTTGCAATTTGGGGTCTTGCCGCCACTTGAAACCCATTAAGGTGGCCGCACAGCCTGGGTTCTGGCAAAATGCAATTCCAGTTACTCATTTAGTGTTTAATTAGCTACCGATGGAAGAGTCTGGCAGCCTCTGGCGTAAGAGGAATTGCAGCAAACGGGGTAGGAGCCCGAAGAAAGGATGCAACACAAAGTCTAAGCTCCAAGGCGGGTGGGGAAAGAAATGACTGTGTGTTATGTTTTGTCTTTTTAATCTGCCACACAAGGGTGCCAAGGGTCAGAGCCAAAGGCAACTGCTAGGAACTTGCCAGGACCTCTGGGCAGATGGCTAGGCTGGCTTATCTCTGGGGAGAGCATTCCCCAGCTCCTCAGAGCTGGGTCGTGGCCCTTCCCCTCCCATTCTGCCCGCTGGGCCGCCCTCTCCAGCCCCCGCCCCCAAAGGGTTCTGGCAGGCGTGGACACTCCGCGCCTGGCAGGAACCCCAGCTCAGCACATCCAAGGAGAGCCCTCTCAAATATCACTTTGCTATTTCAAACCCACCAAGGACGCTGGACCCCTGCCACAGAGCCACAAATACCTCAGCTCGTGTCCACGCCTAGGCCTCTGGGGCACTTTCCTAATCCCCCCCCACACACACACAGCCTGGAGACACAGGCTCACAGCTGGGGGTGAGGGGGGCAGGAGAGTCCTGCTGTGGGGGCACAGGGGAAAGGGAGCCAGGTACTCCTCCTCAGGGGCTCACAGCAGCGGGGCAGAAAGGGACCTGAGGTCTTCAGAGTGGAGAAACTGAGGCTCAACGCTCGCTAAGGTCATGGGATTCCATGTCTAGTATAACGCCCCAAGTTCTTCACTGGGAATCACAGAGGGGCTGGGGTTAGGGGCAGCAGTCTGTACACCTTCGGAAATCAGGTACAAAGTCTCCTTTGTGGGACACGTATTTTCTGGAAGGAAAAGCCAGAGCTTTTATCACATTTTCCCTGCCAAAAGAGCCACTGTACCATAACAAACTCCCTTCCCGACTCGCGTCCCACCTCCGCCAGTGACTCTGCAGTTCACCTCGCAGGGGCTTCAGACTAGCTCTCCGCTGAAAGCATTTCTTCAGTGACTATATACGGGCGCACCTGGGGCCAAACGCAAACACCTCCCCTCCATTCAGCAGGAATTCTGTTCACAAATGAGGGCTGTCAAAAGTTGAGAGGAAGAATCTGAAAGACCCACATCTAGTCCCAGCTCTGCCGCCACCACCACCTCCCCCCTGCCACCCGCTACATGCTCTTGGACAAACTATCTAAACTTGGGGCGCCTGGGTGGCTCAGTTGGTTAAGCGACTGCCTTCGGCTCAGGTCATGATCCTGGAGTCCTGGGATCGAGTCCCGCATCGGGCTCCCTGCTCAGCTGGGGGTCTGCTTCTCCCTCTGACCCTCCTCCCTCTCATGCTCTCTGTCTCTCATTCTGTCTCAAATAAATAAATAAAATCTTTAAAAAAAAAAAAAACAACAACTATCTAAACTCCAGGCCTCGGTTTCCTCATCTGTGAAATGGGGCTGAAACTTAGGAATAACACCTGACCAATAAAGCCACCGCGAGGCCCAACTGCAGGCCTTCACTGAAAGGCTTTATAAGAACTGCAGTGATGTGAGCGGTGCAAGGAGCCTCCGCGGCTCTCGAACACCTTCAGCTCAGAGGCCACACCTCTGGGTCTTGCCTACCCCACTCATTTCTTGCCACCAAGCGGAAAACACACAATTAGCTACCACCAGGAGGGAAAGGGCTGCTGGTAGCCCAGAAGGCACCAAAGATACTTCTTTCTACCAGCCACACGGACCCGGGGGGAGAGGCAAGCGGAGAAGGTGGCCCCAAGTGAGAGACACAGGTGGCGCTGGGAGCGTCCACCCCACAAAAGACCAGGCCCCAGACAACAGGGTCTAAGAGAACCCAATGGCAGCCCAAGGGCTTTTACCGATACCCTGAGAAGCGCTGCTCTGGAGGGAGTGGAAAACTCTCACAGCAGGTTCCCCGCGTGAGCCTCCTCCTAGGAGCCTCGGGGCTCTTCTGCCTTAGGGTAAACTGATTTCTCAGAAAAGTCCACTCCTGTACCGAATGCCCCAACACTCCACGTTACACATGATCAACATCAGGGCGCTCACGCTTACAAATAATGTGCCAGGTGTTTGTGGGGGGCCGGGGGGAGGACAGACTGTGACTCAAATAAAAACTCACGAATTCAAAGAAAATTTAAACCCCCTCCCCGCTGAGTCACCTGGTTTATTCCAGGTCCTACAGCCTGGCCTCGACCTGAGAGGAGCCTTTATATCACCTGACCCCTGACCCCATTGTCAGGAAGGGGAGACAATTTGTCAGAAACACAAAATCTTTCCCCTAGGAGAGTGGAGACCAGGATCTTCCCAGCTGAGGTCCTTTTCAAAGATCCTTCCAGCCCCACACCAGCTGGGCACGCCCCCCTCACCCCTGCCCTGCAAGCACTTAATACTCACTACCTCCATCAAGGTCTGGGTGGGTACCTGGGCTGCGCAATCTCCCCCACAAACTAGGAGAATCTTTGAATCGCCTCAATGGCAAAGGGAAGGCCAGTTACTGCACTCTTATTGACAAGATGTAAGGTTAACTAGTTAACCAGCACTAGAATCACCTGGCTCAAGATCACCCAGCAGAAGTGAAATCACCAAAGGAACCATCTTCCAGTATTTCAATGGCTGTTCTAGGCCAGGCCCCTCAGTGACCCCAAATTACCTATTTTTTCTTACCCATAGTTCCTTAACCCCTTCATTCAATTAGCACGCATGCCTACTGTGTGCAAGGTATTGTGGGAGCTACAGAGATGAATAGCTCTGTAGATCGATGAATGGTGTCTGGCATGGAAAAAATTAATAAGCTGTGGTTGGAAAGACAAGCCTGAGAGAGAAGTTAGTCGGAATAGGTGCAAACAAATGACACTTGCCACGGACCTGCAGGGCTGAGCCTTGGCAGTTAGGAGCAGCGATTCTGGAGTTGGTGATGGCCTGTGTTTGGATCCTCATTCTACCCCTTAGCTGCGAATTAACCTCTCTGTGCCTCAGCTTCCTCATCTGCAAAATGGAGTTAACAACTCCTCTCACCTGGCCACTGGCAGCTTGAAATGAGAGACTGAACCAAAGCACTCAGCACAGGGGCCCAGCACATGGAAAGCCGCCAACAAAGGCTCTGTATAGATGGTTTCCATAGATAATGAGATGGAGTGATCAGAGTGTGCTGAAAACTATCATAAAAGTCCACAAAGAAGTTAAAAGATGGATAGGATTCGAATGGATAAGAGAGGCATGCATTCCAGACAAGAGGAAGGGGACCTGGAAAGAGACAACAACAATAATTCTAGCAAGAAGGAATGAGGGCTAACTAGATGGTAGCCATGGGAATGGAGAGAACACATGAAGATCTGAGAAGGACAAAGAAAAAAGAGGGTTCCTTTTCTTAGTTTTCTTAAATTTCTCTTTTTTTTTTTTTTTAAAGATTTTATTTATTTATTTGAGAGAGAGAATGAGAGAGAGAGAGAATGAGAGTGGGGAGGGTCAGGGGGAGAAGCAGACTCCCTGCCGAGCAGGGAGCCCGATGCGGGACTCGATCCCGGGACTCCAGGATCATGACCTGAGCCGAAGGCAGTCGCTTAACCGACTGAGCCACCCAGGCGCCCATTAAATTTCTCTTAATTTACCAGTTGCTCCTGTCACCCCTGCAGCCCAGCGCCACCGTGTAACTCCTTCTCCATACAGATGTTCCCTCTCTGCCGCCATTCATCACTCCATTCCTCCCCCTGCACGATCTTACTCTCAGGCCAATGACACCAAGTGGATTCCAATCTAGGAAAAAGGGTTTTGACCCCCAAGTCTGTGAATCCTGGGCCTCAATCAGTGTGACCTCAATGCTTGGTAGCATCTTCTACATGTCCACACCAATTTCAGTACTCGCCACATAATTCTGCCACCATTCCCTAACAAGTAATGGAAAGCAAACACATGCAAGCTTTCACTGCCACCCATATTGTTTCAAGGTGGCAGACCAAACCACAAATTGCCACAACCTTACATCATTTGCTAGAGCACCAAACTTGGTTAAAAATTATTTACTTCTCTGATAGCTTGCAAAAGATAGCACGGACATCCTCTATCAAGAGATTTACTTGAAATAGGCACGTCCACCTATCCCCCCAACTCCAAAATGAAACCATTTGCACAGCAAAACTGGCCATGCAGGAATGGGCTCTCCGTACGTTTTAAAAAAAAAAAAAAAAGGGTGCCTGGGTGGCTCAGTTGGTTAAGCGACTGCCTTCGGCTCAGGTCATGATCCTGGAGTCCCGGGATCGAGTCCCACATCGGGCTCCCTGCTCGGCAGGGGGTCTGCTTCTCCTTCTGCCCTCTTCCCTCTCGTGCTCTCTGTCTCTCATTCTCTCCCTGTCAAATAAATAAATAAAATCTTAAAAAAAAAATAAAAAAAAAAAAAAAAAAAAGGAAGATTTTTACTAGGAAAAAGGGGTCAAATTCACCAACTATTTTTATATGCCTCACGTACCTTCTGGCCTCCTCCCCCAACCTCCAGCTCAGGAAACGCTATGATCATCACCACGGATTTTCCCAGAAGAACCACATCACAAGAGAACCAGTCACCTCACCTTTAACTACTAAAAGTTTACCAGACCGTAAGTACCGTTCGCCAGCTTCTCTCCCTCAGTCCTGGAGACGGCACAAGAACTGGTCCCTTTCCACAGCAGTCTGTTCCAAGGGCATTACCTTTTCAGTCACAACAAAACTTCATCCCGTTGAATAGTCTCAAAACCAGTGAGCCTCCCACGGAATCTCTAACTCTTCGTATTACAGGAAAAACTGTCACCATAAAGATATGCATGGTAATGGGATTTGACCGCTTGTGAAATTCAACCAGATGGGTTCCGGGGTCCTAGGCCAGTTTCTAGTGTCCCAGGTGTGTCCCCCACCTCTGCACGCAGGGGACACACGCGGCCTGGCAAAGTGGGTGGGCCCCGACGACATTCAAGAAACCAACTTCCATGCTCGAGAGCTTGGAGACCATTCCTACCCACCTCATGACAAAGTGCAAGACCAAATAAACCACCTCTTATGTGCATGTGCGCGTGCGCTGACACTCTCTCTGTCACATACACACACACACACACCCCATCTACAAGGCCAGTGGGAAGCGAAGACTGGAAGGAGGCTGGGAAGAACCGCAGACACTTCCCCTTCCATCTCCCACATCCCCCAGATCGTGTTTCATCTGATCATAAATTCTGACTCCAACCCATGTTTGGAGTCTAATTTTTTTTTTTTTTTTTTGAGGGGGACTGCCATGGGAGATGGATATGCGGCAGACATCGCTCTTATAAGCATTTCATAAATCTTAAGAAACTCATCCAGGTAGAGGATGAATGATAGGGTAGCAAGAGCTAAGAGGTGATGAAATTAACTATCTTCACAAGAACATTCTGAACACAAGATTATGGACCAGCCAAGGACCTCAAAGTATACATGATCTTATTGGGCTCAACAGGAGCCCTCCAACACACACACACACACACACACACACACACACACACAACCATAATTTGAAAAGCCTACTCCCTGGAAAGTAAAGAAACAGCCCATTTCACCAAACTTCACTCAACCACCCCTTCTGCTCTAAAACACAAGTTTCGGATTTGCTTCTTCTGCGGCGGTGGTGGCGGCCAATTTTTTTAATTAAACCAACACCAAGGAGGCTCAGCCCTTTCCTCAGCTAACTGTCCACTCTGAACATCAACCTCTCATGGCTGAGCCCTGAACACCACCATTTAATCCTCCAGATAGGTATCTATACTCTTTTGCATAATTATAACATTATGAAACACCGTCCCCCAAGTTAGAACAGGGCAAGGGCAGCAGGGAGGTGGGCAGAACAAAAAAAAGGCCAGGAGAAAACAAAGACCACTGCCAATTGGTTGTGTATTTGCTTCTGGTGCTAAAGAAGTTAGAGCTATCCAACCCTGTAATTATTGCCAGGATTAAAAATTTGTTACTCACGTAATCATGAAAGGCTTTTGCTTCACTCGAATGTTCACAAGTGTCTCGCCTTTCAGGAGCTGCACAGTAAAGGTCCCAAAATACGCTGCAAGTCGAAAAATGAAATAAGATCGGGTTACTAATTATTACTGGTGTACCAACGACAAGTGTACAATGTGCGGGACTAACAGCACGGCATCTCCCAAAGGCTCCAACCCCACATTTCCAACCTTTTGGGCAAACTTGGTCTTGAAAACACAATGGACCAACCTCTTCTGGCAAGCCAGACCTTTGTAGTAAGAGTGTTAGTTCTCATTGATCAGGCACCTACTGTGCGCTGGATGCCTCACACCCATGACCCTGCTTGTAACTACCGCAGGGCTATAAGGTAGATGACTATCCCTACTTTATTCAAGGGGCAACTGAAGTTTGGATGGATTAGTACAACCCATTTACGGGTGCCCAGAAAGGACAGGTAGGAATCTGGATAAGAATCCAGGCCTGCTTCATCTGTGCTCCTTTTACCCCCATCCCCCCAACCAAAATGGCTACATTTCATAAAAAGGTTAAGCTGTCAAAGTCAGGACTATGATTCATATGCGGAGCAATCTGGGTGACTAGTAATAAAGGAAACCTACAGGTTCTTAATCCCAGAGCCCAGAGTCCACACCCCCACCCCTCCCATCTCACCCCCACTCCCATCCAGGCCCACCCCCAAGGAATTCTTATGCAAGAACCATCCCCCCCCACCCAAAGAATGCATGTCAATTAGCCAAAGGAGATGTTGTCCACAACCAAGTATCTTGTCCTTTCATGTTAAAATAGCCCTCCCCAGAAAGGCAACTGTCCACCTATCCAGCAAAGGGGGGGGGGGGCCAGGAGGAAGGCTTAGATATCTCTGCTTTCTCCCCCTCCAAGATTTGGTGTAGTCACCCTAACACTTTGTATTACATGAGAACAGACCTACAAGTCATCTGCCAGCCAGTAAAACCTTACACAAACACAGGGTAGTCATTGGTATTAATACCGGGCCTTAGAAACCCTCTCCAGGTCAGGAGCCCAAGGCCCAGGACTGGGAACCCACTTGAAGGAAACGGGCACCAGAGCAGAAGTCTGATTCTCGGTCTGGTGCTCCTGTCCCCAACACCAACAGCTAGCTCAGCGGGTCATCAGACAAGCCATCTCACTCAAGGTGTCTGAATTCCAGGGCCTGACTAACTCCGAATGAGCGCTGGGGCTTCCTCCCACCTGGAGAGCCTCAGCTGTCATTTGCTCAGTGTCAAATGGCACAGAAGCAACTTCTAACTAACAAGACCACGGACACAGCCACTCAGAGCCACCACTGCTCAGGTCCAGCACAACAGACTCTCCACGTTCCTGGGGCTGAGAGAAAGGCAGGACAAGATGGGGGGGGGTGGCGCTTCCGGACAGAACAAGAAAATCGGAGGCTTCTAGTAGCTCCAGAAGGAGGCTCAAAAACATTCTTTTCTGTCCCCTGAAGCTGTACACATTTGATTAACTTCTCCGCACACTGAAGATTTCGAACGCTACAAACTCCCTGGCCCCTTCTCAGTAACTTTTACTCCTAAACCTGTGCTTCTGCAAAATCCGTGATGGTCAGACACACCACCCCGCTCACATACTCCTCTCCAAAAACAACCCCAGAAAGCCTATCACCCACTCCTACAGGTAGAATCCTCAGGCCCCAACACTGCAGTTCCAAGGTTGGCAGAAGTCATTAAAAACTCATTTTCTCTGTGCAAGTTAGAACAGACACTTCATCCCCCCGCGTTTCAAAGAGACTCGGAACAGTAACCTGAACTGGTGGTCAGGTAAACGCGCGCTAAGATCCCAAGACATGGCACTCCAATCCCTCTGAACTCCACCAAAATATCAAAAGCCATTCTGCTTTCTTGTCCTTTTCAAAAGGATGTCAAAGACTCGACCAATCGGTCCCGCAAAACATCCAGGTCTTACACTCACAGTGACTCACTCCTGCTGACCCTAAGCCTCCGTTCTTACGCAAACCTACAAGGAGACCAGACCTACAGATCTCCCACCCCAGCAGGACCCAAATAAAGGAGGGAAAGGGTCAAAAATAAGGGAGAGCCACTAACTACCAATCACAAGCACTCTGTGAGGTCAACGCCAACCAGTTAAGGTTCTTGGTAAAATGAAACTTTGTGGTTTTAGGGATGCTGGGGGTTGGGGGGAGGGCCCACAGAGGAGAGGAAGGTCCAGTCCGTCTGAATCAGTATCTTTAAAGGAAGTGGCAGCCCCTTCTTGCTTTTTCTCAGGGTGCCTGGGAAAGGCCCCAGTAGAGTTGCTCTCTCAAGGTTTTGAGCTCACAGAAGAAAAAGGGACAGGCCAGTGGTAAAACAGACCTGGTATCCTCTCCACCCTACCCCACCCCCACTCCCTCTAATTAAAGCAGCATGCAGAACTGACAAAAACCCTTCAAGGTTTTTTCAAGCCCCCCCCCCCCACCACCGCCTGGTGCCCCAGAGAGAGACAGAAAAGTAAAGGAGTTTCTGTACAAACACTAGGCACAATTTAGTAGGTTCTCAATAGGAGGGGAAGAGAAGGCAAAAACTTCAGGCAGCAGCCTCTCCTGTCCTTTTCCTCCTTCACCAGCCCTGGTCTGAGTGCCCAGAGGTGCCCTGTTCCATGCCAAGCCCAAGAGCTAAGGCATGGGAGTCCGCTCCAGGCCTCCTGTCTTTGTTCACCCAGACCCAGGTCTCAGAACAAAACAAACACACACACAAAACTATCACACAAACTTACCACCACCACGAGTGCAAAAACCCAGGCGGTTCTCCCAACGTGATGTTTTTTTCCCATCGAATCTGGAAAGCAGAGAGTAGAGACCGCTTAGAGGAGCAGAGAGGAAGGGTGGGCTGGGGGCTTCCCAGAGCCAAAAGGCTGAGAAAACCAACTAACAATAAATGCCAAAAGGTGATAAAAATTCAAAATGGTGGCCACAGTGGTTGCTCCTGAAAACAAAGGCTCTAAGAATAGTGGGGAAGAAGGGGTGTCAAGAAATTGGATGATTGGGGGGAATTCCACTCACCTCCGACAAGAAGGTCTGTGCAGATTTCTGTGCTCCTACGTGCAGTAAATATTCGTAGACGTATAAAGCTAACCTGGAAAGTGGGCAGGGGGCACAGAAAGAGAGGGAACGCGTCAGATCACACGGGGCGCTCGCTTCTGGACCTTGCCAGCCGTCTTCCAGCCGTCTGCGCTGTCCCATTGTGGCCCCAACCAGAGGTGAGCAGCTAGCTCGGCCCTGCCTCGGGGCCGCGGGTGGAAGCATTCAGGGGGTGGGTACCAGGGGACGCGTTGCCTCGAGCCGCGAGGGCTAGAGAGCAGCCCCCAAACTTGAACTTCCAACTGGCATCGGGGCCAAACCCACCTAGGTCTCTCAAACTCGCAAGCCTCCCGACCCCTGAGCCTCCCTCCTTTTCCCGACCCACTCGTTGCCACCCTCTCTCCAGCTCTGAGGGTCCAGGGAGACTCAGTCCTGGACTCCGGGGTGCTCAGCGCGCTCTGGAGAGGGCAGCAAAGCGCCACCCTCACCAGTTCCCCCCCCCAAGCAACTGTCCCCCAAGCCCAGGGCCAAACCGGCGCCGCCGTCTCTGCCCAGCGCGGCGCCCCGGACCGCGCGGGGCGGGCGGCGAGGCCGAGGGCAGGCAAGGGAGAGCGCTCCCGGCCGAACAAAGCCCCCGGCACGCACTCCTCACGCCGCGGGCGGACAAAAGGAGCCTTCGGGGCTGTGGGAGCCACGCGCCCCCTGCCCGCGCCCGCGGGGCAAAGTGCGGCCGCCGCGGCGGGCGCCCAGCCTCGCGCTCCGGACCTCGCCCACCCCTCTCCGAGGACCCCCGCGGCCACCAGGTGCCCCCTCCCCCGGCGGCGCCCCCCGACGCCCCGGCCTCCGCCGCCTCCCAACAATGGGCTCTCCCACGCCGCCCGCCGCGGCCTCGGGGAAGGGGCCAGGCAGGCGGCGCCGGGCCCCGGGCGCAGCAGCCCCCGCCCGCCCACCTGCCTCCCACCGGCCTCCCGCAGCCCGGCGACGGCGCGGCCGCCACTTGGAAAATAGGGCTTACTTTTCTCGAGCCTGCCCGTCCGAGGGCACCGCCGAGCCTTTGCCTTTGGCAAACATGGTTTGCAGAGAAGAGGGCGCCGAGCCTCGCCGCCGCCGCCGCTACCGCTCCGGCTGCTCCCGAGCTGCCCCCTCGCTCCCGGCCCCCTCCCCGGCCTCGCTCCCTCGCCCGCTCGCGCTCTCCCCGCCGCGCTCCCCTCCCTCCCCCCCCAGGCGCTGGCTCCGCGCTCTTTCCAGCTGTCAAAGCGTCAGCCCCGGCCGCGGCCCCATCGCCCTGGAACTCCTCCCGCGCCGGCTCGGCCTGGGGTGCCGCTGCCGCCGCCGCCGCTCGCCCGCCGGCCCGGCC
>NC_058406.1:42778945-42785248 GCF_002201575.2 Neomonachus schauinslandi
CCGGCACCGCTGCCGCCGCCGCTGCCGCTGGTCTACTTGGAGCTCAACCGAACGTGGCTACCCGGGCGAGGAAGCGAGGCGGGCGTCAACGTCCCCCGATTGATGGCCACTTCGGCCAATCGGCGCGCGGGGGCGGGCCCGGCGGCCGGGAGGGACGCCCTGTCAGCGCCCGGCCGCGGCAGTCCCCGCGGCGGCCGCCTCCACCGAGCCGCTGCCCCTGCTCCTGCGGCCGAGCTGGGGGTGCTCGGGGGCGCGCGCCTCTCTTTTCTGTAGATGTGGGGAGGGGACTCGAATCGGGCTGGGGGAGCTCTGGTCTCCCGGCCCCGGCGACGAGGGGGTTTGCCGGGCGCTCTCCGCGGCGGGGACCACTGGGGGGCCGGGGGCGCTGCGGCAGCGTCGGAGGGGAGGGGGCGCGGACCCCTAAGCGGAGCGCAGCCGGCTCCCTCCCGCCACGTCCCTCTCCCTTATCTGCCCCTCACCTTCTTCCCCCTCCTCCTTTCCACCGCCTGGCCTGCGACGGCCCAGCCCTTATCTCCCCCTCCCCCTCGCCTGCCCTCCTCCCTGGGCTCCGACCCCGACCCCCTCCCCAGACTCCAGTGCGCTCCCCAGCCGCCCCGCCCCCGACCCTCCCTCTTGCCCAGTCCGCCTTCCGAGCGCCGGGCCCGGGGCTCCACGCTGCGAGCTGGGCGGCTCGAGCCGGCGCCGAGGCGCGCGGCTGCTCCTTTACTACATCATTAAAATACTTTGGAAAGCCCCAAAGTGGAGCCGCGCGAAAAAGGTCCTTGGCGTGCTTTGGGGAACCTGGGGGAGGGGACGGGGGACTTGTGCTAAGAGAAGGGAGAGTGATGGCTCCCAAATTTCTAAGGTCGGCCAGCCCTGGCAAGTTAGCCCCTTAGCTTCTCCACAGGAGACTGTGCCGTTCCGGGGTACGGGGGCGTCACCTGGGTGCCCCGCAACGTGGAATGCGCGCCACAGAAATCAGCAAACTTCAAATAAATGGAGCTAAATTGGGGAGTGGAGCGGGGTGAGAGTCAGGCTTGGGGGGAGGGGAAGCTTCCATTGTCAGTGACCCAGGTGTACAATGGGAAATGGGGGGGGGCTGGCAGAGTGACCCAGCTATTTGCTGCTGACTCCTTTCTGCCCACGCTGAGAACCCCAAGTACACACTATGACTCCCTTATTAGACCAGAAACCAGCGAAATAGGGGAAGACTCCCCCATTTTCAGACTGCTTTTAGAGCGCGGTTCTCTTTAAATGGGATAAAACACTGTCGGCACTGTCTCTTTAAAAGAGTCAAGCAGAAAAAGCTGTGTAAGCGCTGATTGGCTGCCTGTTTGGATACATCTTTAGGGGAGCCTTGAAACTGTTAGCCTAGGTTGATTTTTTTTTTTTTAACTGCGCTGTTCCAATAAACAAGTAACGCCCCTCCCCCTAACATGCCTCGCACCAAACAGCACCAAACAATTAAAGGATAGGTCAGTGTCCTGGGGAAAACACGTTTCAAGTAGGAAAACTCAGAACTAAATTTCAACAAAATAAAGAATAATTCCCTACCATTAAAGTTTGCTTATTCTGATCTGTTGAAAAGAGAAAAGGGGCTTTTAAAAGAAATGCCCCGCAGCAAACAGATCTGCATTGGTTCAGGAAGGAGACTGGGTGCATTTTTGGAATAATGTTCTACTCAGTGTAACAAGCCTCCCTAAATTAGAATACAGCCAGGCCCTACAGATGCCTCTGGACGCACTGTGTTCTCTGCTGGGACCTAGAGATCGCAGGGGAAGGGGACAGAAAAAGGGAAATACTGAACCCTAGTCTATGGTTGTCTGTATGCTAGCCCCTAGTTTAAAGGTTGTTTTGTGAATGAGAGAAGCATGGAGGTTGGGAGGGAGTTGAAATACAACGACAGGGGAGAGAAGGAAATAATTACAGTTATTTTTTTCCCCTAGGCGGTTTAATTTAATAGGGCTAACTTAAGGTACCTTAGAGCCCACACTAATTAAATTGGCCTGTTCATCCCCTTCCCCTGGACTTCTATTTTTGATGGGCTAGGAATGGCCAAGGATGGCTTGTCAACAGACTGACTCACAAGAAGCCTGACTCATCTTCGGTCTGCAAGGACCAAAGATTTTGAGTATCATGAGTATCAGTCAGGTCCTGGCTAAAGGAAAACACTGCCCTTCTCTGGCTCTACTATGGCAGTGTCTACCAAGTTGGCCATGCCCTGCCTGCAGCACAAACCTATCTGTTTGGGCATCATTTTCCTCATCTGTCAAACGGGAAAGGAGGGTTAGAAGATCTTTAATATCTCTTGGAATCTGATGTTCTATGATGCCGGTCTCCCTTCTATAGTTTTCTTCCCCCACCCCCCCACCTCCCCCACCCCCCGCACCCCCCACCACCACCAAAAAAAGTACTAGCACCTTCTTCGGGAGCATGTGTGGTAAGAGGAGTGGCGTCCAGGGAACCTGTGCTAGACGGCACCCTGTCCTTGTGGTCTGCCCTTTGCTAGGGCTTGACACAGAATGAGGCCCCATGTCAGTAGGTTCTTGGTGAAGCGAAAAGAGACAGTGAGAGGACCCAGACAGAGAGAGCAGGGAACCCCCCAGCCTGCTGGAGAGGAGGGAGTTGATGGGCTCCTGGGAAGCAGGACCACTCAGCAGCCCCAACCAGGTATACACCCAGTGATCCAAGATGCAGTCAGATCAGAAGCAAGTCCCAACACCCAAGAACAGCATTCCAAAGCCCAGCCTACCTTTCCCCACTGAATCCCCCAGCTGCACCTTCCCCAGACCACGTCTTTGGGTCTGGTGTCTCTACCTGGAATGCCTCCCTCCCCAACATCCCACTTTGACCATTCCTTAGGGCTAACATCCTGTTCAGTGCCATCTTCTCCTCTAAAACTTCTTTGCTTTTCACTCCTGGAACAAAACTCATCCATCCCTTTGCTTGGTCTCATTTTGCTTAAACCTCCATAGTGGCTCTCTGTGTTCATTCTGCCTACTGTTGTAGCCCGTGTTGTTTACTGTCTGTCTCCTCCGCCAGACCTGGCAGGGAGAGGATCTAAGTCTGAGTCATCTGTGTGTCTCCACCACCCAGCACGGGTTCGATACCTGCGTGTACATCAACATTCAGTGTACGTACCAGGAACTGGGGAACCACGAGAGGAAAAAATGGTCTCATCCTCAAAGTAGCTCTGGGCCCAGGGGGGAGATAAGAAAGGGACACCACTGACAATGCGATGAGATAAGGCCCCTCTCCCAGCTCCACCCACCTAAACTACGGGCCGCCAGGAACTACTGTACTTTTGGTCCCCAGGATGCACCAGGTCATTGTTTGTATCCACCCTAGACTCATCCACCCTAGACTCATTCATTCTTTCCTCCTCCCTTTCTCTATCCCTACCTCTCTTCCTTTTTTTCTTCTTTCTTTTAGTACATGTCTATTGAGCATCTACTATACCAAGCATTGTTCCAGGTACTGGGTAAGAAACCAAACAAAAATCTTTACTCCATCGAGCTCAGGCTGTTGGGAAATCCTCAGTCTAAAAGCCTCTTTCTGTGACAGACTCCTACTAATTCTAAAATCCAGCCTGGGCAGGTAGCACCTCCACCAGGAAGCCTGAAGCTTCCCTGAGCTCCCAGACTGGGCCAGGTGTCCCCTGGCAGCCTCTGGGAACCCCCCCCCCACAAACCACAACAGATTGCAGTTGGCCACACTGCATAGATGTGGACATGTGTGCATCTCCCTCATGGGAGTATGAGTTCCTCCTGGTCAGAGAATGGTCATCATTCACCCATGGACCTCCAGTGCCCAGCAACTATGGTAAAAGGAGACTCAAATAACTGAGTGACCAGAATGAGAAGGAACAGGCAGATGAGGTAGGAGAGGAGAAGAAGGAGAGGTCAACTCCAAGCTCGGGCTAGAATAGCCACTCCTTCACTCAGCTGCCAGAAACTGGAGGGCAGAAATCCTGGGCTCTGGGATCAGTTTGGCATTGGGGTTAAAGGAAAAGTGGCGGCTAAAGGAAAAAGACTTCAGGCCCATGGGCTTAACCCGGGGTGGAGGAGATGGGGGGGCGGCCATTTGAATGGTCACTGAACCTGCAGCCCATCGCCCTCCTGTCCTGGCACAGTGGGTCCTGGAATTGAGTGGAGGGGCCTCTGGTCAAAACCTTGGGCTCCTCTGCTGGGGGTAGAGGGGCTCCGGCTCAGGCTGGTCAGCCTGGTTTTAGCTGACGTTTCCCCCGGGGGATCAGGAGCCTCCACGAGGGGGTATGAGATCCAGCGTCTAGGCCTGTCCGGTGGATGTTGGGCAGGTGACCTCCCCTCTGTGAGCCTGTCTGGGAAAGGAGGACCTCACTGTCGGTGTGCAGGGTGGGCAATAGGATGGCGGGCAGGAACTGTGGGGGAATTGAGGGCTGGGCTGTCAGTTGGTGCTGGCCGAGCCCGTGCTTCCAGTCTCCTCTGGACAGTGGAGAGTCACTGCCTTGAAGGCTGTTTGGAGGCTCAGCAGAGAGAGTAACTGGAGAAACATTCCGTAAGTTGAAAACGACGATTACTCCTGATGTTATTAGCACAGCAGAACCCGCAAAAAGAGAGGTGCTAAGGAAGAAGGAAGTGAAGTGAGGTTTAAAATCAAATGTATTTTGAAATGTCTTCTGCTGGACACACACCTGTGATGAGACACCTGGTCAGAGCAAAATGGTTTGGGGCATTTTCTGGAATGGGTTTAGTTCTATCCAGAAGGCACCTACTAAGCTCTGGGCCCTGAGCCAGGGCCACTGAAAAGTACAAGAACATACAAGGTGAGGTCCTGCCAAGGGTAGATGGGGAGGAGAAGCCGATGCTGTGGTCCTTCCCGGGTTCCTGCCGCGCCTCCCCCACCTCCTCTCCAGGATGTCTTGGCCATGAGTTCATTCCCATGCCACCCACCATGAAGCCTTCCGCAGTGTCCCCCTTGCAGCTCCCTCTTGCACCCCCTACCGGCCTTGGGCCAGCACGTCTCTGTGTGCACTCGCCCACTGCATCTTTATCCACTCCATTCCCTCTGCCTGGAACACCTCCCCCCAGACATGCCTCACTTCCTCCAGGTCCCTGGTCTGAACACGGCCAGAGCCCTCCCTAATCAACCTCTGTGGACTGGCACCTGCCCCCTCATCCTGGTCTAGTTTTCTCCCTAGCAACCGTCACCAGCTACCATAGTATATGTTTATTTGTTTATCTTACTTTTTTCCCTCATTAAAATTTAAACTCTGTGGGAGTTTTATCCCCACCTCTAGAACAGGTACTCAGTAAAAACATGCTAAATGTTGAATAAAATAATTGATTTAACGAAGATTTTCTGAGCATCTGGTATGGGTTGTGCCTCCTGGTAGGTGTGAGAATGGCGGGTGAACAAGACAGTCCCAGTCTCCGTCTGTTCAGAGCTCGCAGTCCAGCGAGCAAGAGAAGGGTTAATTCAATAGGCACACAGATAAATATGTCATGACAAACCGTGCCAAGTAGAGGATGCTATAAGAGCGAATAACAGAGTCTGAGCCTGTGGGGGAGGGAGTGGTGATCAAGGAGGGCTTCCCTGTGTAGGTGACATTTGAGTTCTAAAGGCTGCGGGAGAGTTAACTACACAAAGGAAGAATGTTCCAGGTAGGGAAGGGAAGTCTGCAGCAGGGAGGAGCCCTGTCAGGTGGAGTTATTGATCACTAGTCCTTGTGACAGGAGCAGACCCCCCGGCTGTGCTGCAGATGCCCCTGGCTGTGGCATCAGAGAAAACCCCAGAGCAGAGAACCAGAGCTTCTCCGCCCAGGAGGGGAGGCTCTGTCAGGTAACATTTCGGGAAGCCGGTAACCGTAGCAATGGCTGGAGTCCCAAGTGGGCTACCACTTTCATGCTCCTTATAATAGGTATTATAGCAGAAAGGAAAAAAGAAAAAAACAAAAGAAACTATCAAGTGTTAGAGGATGCGGAGAACGGGGAACCCCCGTGCACTGTTGGGGGAAGTGTACACTGGTGCGGCCACGCTGGAAAACAGGAGGGATGTTCCTCAAAACATGAAACAGAGAGTTGCCATATGATCCAGCCATCCCGCCTCTAGGAACACACCCAAAATAATCGAAAGCAGGGACTCAAACGGATATCTGTACACGAATGATCATAGCGGCGTGATTCACAGTAGCCAAAACATGGACTCGAACCAAATGTCCATCAGCCGAGGAATGGACAGTGTGATGCATCCACACAACGGAATGTTGCTCAGCCTTGAAAAAGGAAGGAAATGGGGCGCCTGGGTGGCTCAGTCGGTTGAGCG
>NC_058406.1:42785258-42799781 GCF_002201575.2 Neomonachus schauinslandi
AATAAATAAATAAAATCTAAAAAAAAAAAAAGAAAAAGGAAGGAAATTCTGACACAGGCTACAACACAGATGAACCTCGAGGACTTGTGAGATAAGCAGACACAAAAGGACAAATATTGCGTGAGTCCACTCGCACGATCGACCGAGAGTAGTGAAGTTCATAGACACAGAACATGTGACAGCGCCTGCCAGAGGCTGCCTAGGGCAGGGGGAACTCGAGCTTTTGGCTAAATGGATACAGAGTTTTGCTTTGGAAAAATGAAGTTCCGGAGATGGATGGTGGTGATGGCTGCACAACGGTGTGAGTGTACTTAGCGCCACTCAACTGTACACTGAAAACCGGTTAAAATGGTACAGTTATATGTGACGTATATTTTACAACAATAAAAACCGGAAAGGAGAGAGACTGAGCTAAGAGCGATGAGGGAGGGCACGGGAGGGGTCCAATACGGGACGTCATGGGGCTTTGAAAGGGGCACCTAAAAAGGAGGGGCATTCAAACTTGTCCAGTGAGGGGAGAGGTGGGACAGAGCGGGAAGTGGTGGGAAGCATCTGGAAAGCTGTCAGGGCCAGGCCAGGTCTAAACTGAGGTTTGAGTGAAAGCTGGGGGGCGGGTGTGGAGTATGTTTCAGACAAGAATGAATGGCGTTCACGAATTTATTCAACAGAGCTAGACCATTCAGGGCCTTGGGTGTCATGCTAAGAAGTTCAGTCTTTGTCCTGCAGGCAGGGGCTTTCACCAGGGATGACCTCCTTGTGCTTTAGGAAGAGCACTCTGGGGGGCCCGGAGGAAGAGGGAGCCCTGAAGGCCGTGAGGGGCTCAACAGCAGGTGTGGTGAGAGGTGCTGAGGCAAGTGAGATGGAGGGAAGCTGATGGAAGGGAGTTCCCGGGGCTCAGTTGCTGACGGCATATGAGGGTGTGAAAGCTGACTCCCGGGTTTCTGGCATGGGTGAGGGAGCTTTCTGTCAGGGGGCCCAGGAAGGGAAGCAGGTCTGTGGGTAGCAAGTATGAGGAGGTCAGTCTTGGACGTGCTGAGTTGGAAAAGCCCATTGGATGTCCAGATGGAGCTATCAGGGACAGGTAAACTATAGTCTGGAGCTCCGGATCGAAGTCTGCCCTGAAGATGGAGCCTGGGGAGTTATCAACATCTGGAATTCAGATTCAAGCCCAGGGAGGCAACAAAGGTGACCCAAGCATCACCTGGGGGAAAGAAGACACGTGGGCATGGTACAAATGGTGTGAACCACCCCCCGCCCCCACCTCAGAGCATCCGAGGTCGGGATGCTCCTGAAGGCCTCTTCCCACTCTCTCCCGATTTCCTTCCTTCCCCTCTGACTGTTCTTCCTGTGATCCTAGAAAGGGTTCTTATTCTCCAACCTCCTCTTAAAATTATATTAGGCGAGCTATTGCTGATACAACATTACATAACAAACAGCCCCCAAATCTCAGTGGCTTATTATAAAAGCCATTTATTTCTCACTCAGAGGTCCGCAGTCAGTCTGGGTGGCTCTGCTCCAGTCTGCTCATGGGTCCCCCTTGCTGGGGCCCAGGCTGAAGGGCAGAGGCTGCCTGGCATGTTTTTTCAAAGTGGGTGAAAGGAGCACCAGATGCCAAGCCAGTCCGTGCAAGCATCCACCTGCTCCCAAGTCACATGGCCAACCCAGCCTCAGTGGGGCAGGAAGGTGTATGCCTCCTGCAGAAAAGGAAGTGGATATTTGCTACACAAGCCACCATGAATGAACTTCTCTCAGGCTCTGTCCTTGACCTTCACTTTTGCTCTGGGCAAGTTCAGCCATGTCCCTGGCATTGACCACACCTGAACCTCCATGATGATTCCTGAATCCATCCCCCTGGCCCGGATTTTTTTCTTAGTACCAGCTTCCCCACCCTATCTGTTTAGTTAAAAGACATCCCCACCTGGATGTCCCCCAGGTGATTCAAAGTCCCTATGTCTAGAACTGAGCTCATTTTTTCTCCCTATCCAATTCCTACTCAGTGCCCATCTCTGTGCAGGGCACCAACACCCAGGCAATTACCTGGGCCAGAGACCTAAACGTATGTCTCTGCTCCTTTTCTTCCTTACCCCCTGCCCCCCTCTGCCAGCACCTGGGTTGGTCAGCCAGATCTAGTAAGCATCCCACATTTTTCTTTCCTTGTTTAAAAGATTTTATTTTTAAGTAATCTCTACACCCAACGTAGAGCTCGAACTTACAACCCCAAGATCAAGAGTCCTCATGCTCCACCGACGGAGCCAGTCAGGTGCCCCATAGGCATCCCACATTTTGTCCTCTCACCACCCCCACTCTCATCACTGTGATCCAGCCCTGGATTATTGCACAACCCCCAACTGATCTCTCTGCCTTCAGACTCTCCCCAACCCTCCACCCTCTCCTGGCCAGCCAGAGGCATGTGTTCAAGGCACAGATGTGACATGCTTTTGCTCAAAACTCTTCAGTGGCCCTCCTTCTTATACAAGATGAAGCCCAAGGTCCTCTGCAAAAAAGTTCAAGGTCCTTCATAATCTGGCCCCTGCCTCTCTTTGCAGCTTGTTGCTCACCGGTGTCCTGAGCACTGGGGACAGATGTGCTCCTTGGGAGTTTGCAGGCTGATGCGGGAAGCAGACGACTCTACCAGTACTTAAGATACAACGTGACAAGTGTCACAACGGAGGGTACAGGCCCCTGTGGGCAGAGTGCAGGGGTGTTATGCTGGTCCAGTGGGTCAGAGACGGCCAGGAGGAGGCTGTGGCCTTCCTCAGACAGTAATGGGAATGGATGAGCACTCTCGAGGAGAAGCTGGAGACGGAGCTCTGAGGAGCACCAGCAGGTCCGATGGAGGGGGAGCTGATGAAGGTGACAGAGGAGCAATGAGGAGGAAATCTGGGGGAGGGAGTGCCTAGGAAGACAGTGCTTTGAGGAAAATGTTGACTCGCAGATGGTGGTCAATAGCGGAGGGCTCTGCAGAAACTGGCTGGCTGGTGAGGGCGGTTTCAGGGGAGCAATCTGGGCAGAAACCATATCACAGCAGTGGTGGTGTGGGAGGGGCGACTGACAGAGACAGCAGGTGCAGACAGTCCTCTCTAGATGTTGGGCTGTGAAGGGGATAAGAGACAGGCCAGAGTGCCAGGGGTAAGGAGCTTTGCTGTGTTTCAGTTGAAGACAAGAGAGACTGGATCCTGTGTAAATGCTGACTGGAAGGAGCGAGTAGAGAGGGAGAGGCCAAAGGTACTGGATGGAGCCAGAGGACAACGTTACAGTGAGGTCCCTGAGGAGGTGGGAAGGGAAAGGGCCCAACGCAGTTGGAGGGCCGTCTTCACTCCCCTCTGGGAACGCAGAGATGAGGAGACTCAGCCTCTGCCCTCAACATACTCATGGTCGGGACTCCTGGGTGGCTCCGTCGGTTAAGCGTCCCACTTTCGATTTTGGCTCAGGTCATGATCTCAGAGTCGTGAGATCAAGCTCCGAGTCAGGCTCCACACTTAGTGTGGATTAAGATTCTCTCTCTCCCTCTCCCTCTGCTCCTCCCCTGCTCGTTTTCTCCCTCCTCTCTCTGTCTTAAAAAGAAAAGATGCTCATGGTCTGGGGGAGGGGGCTGGGGCTTTGCAGAGGAAGTAAGCTAGGAGCTGGGGCTTTGAAGGTTGAGCAAGAGTTTGCTAGGCAGAACAGCAGTGGTGAAGGGATCCCAGGCAAGGGAACAGCATGAGGCACAGGTGTTGGGGGCCGGGGGGAGTGGCATGGCGACAGGAGAGGGGGACCAGGATGCTTCTCACACCCTTCCACATTGACTTCATGGGCACCCACCTTGGGCTCCTGTGGATCCTGAGGGGACACAAGGACTGTGTCGTGTTCATCTCTGTGCGGCCCAGTACCTGGCTTCTATGTGTGTTGAGTGACAAAGGGTCCACTAGGGCCAGAGTAAGTCTATCCTGAGGAGGAGTGTCGTGAAGATAGCAAGGCTTCCTCCGGTGGGGGGGTCATCACCTCTCTCCCTCCCAGGTGCTGGACACTGTCCTGGCTGGCCCCAGTGAGTGCTCAATATATGTTGGATATGTCCCCGGAGGCCCTGTGTTCCACACCTCCTTTCTAGCCGCCCCCTGAGGCCACCGGGGGAGGAGGTGCGGGAGCAGCCCTCTCCCCCAGCTATCTGGGGCACCCAGAGCAGAGCTCACAGGCTCATTCTCCGATTCTGAGCCCCGTTTCCACGGAAACAGACATCGGCAACCATCAAAGTCCCGGCTTTCAAACACGAGTCCCTTCCAAAACTTACTCTCACGTGATTCATAGACTTCACAGTTGTGGGGGCTGCAGGGGCCTTCCAGAGCGTCCCACCCTCCCTGTGATGTGAGGGCAGAGCCGGCCTAGAACACCAGGCCCTGGCTCCTAGTTCAGTGCTCTGTCCTTCTTCCGGTGCTGCCTCAACCCGGGAGACCCCACAGCCATCCTGACCCATTGGCTGGGGCCTCTGTCTGCCCATCCATCCATCTAAGGAGGAAGAAGTACCAGCAGTCAACACACACCTGTTGGACACCTCAGATTCCTGCCAGTTCAGTAGGGACACCCAGAACAATGTGCACAGGGGCGGGGGTGGTCAGCCTCCTCTTCCAAGGCTGATGTCCCTGGAACCCGAAACCTGCTTCTTGGTCACTGAAGGCTGGGGTCCTGTCTCAGAGGATGCTGGGAGGAGGGACTGCGAGGACACGGGTCACCCCCGGGCACCGATCTGGCACAGAGCAGGTTCACAGGAGAGGGGCTTCGCTCTGCAGTGTCCGCGCGGCTCTGCCTCTCTCTGCCTCGGGAATGCTTTCTACCTGTCTGTGCTCCTGGTCTCCGCCCTCTCCTCTGCTCTGTCTTGCAGTCCGTCGCTCTGTCTCTGCATCCCTATCTGTCTCTACTGCTTCTGTCTCTATGTCTTGACCCGTCTCTGTCTCTGGGTCTCTCCATACTGTTCCCTCTCAGTCTCTTTCTGTGGGCTTCTCTGGGTTTTTACCTGTCTCTCTGGATTTCTCCGTTCTCCCGCCTGAGAGACACATGACAACAGGGATTTTGTCTCTTTTGTCCATTGTCGAATCCCCAGTGTCTAGGACAGCGCCTGACACATAGTAGGTGCTCAGCAAGCACTTGCCAAATGAATGATGTCTTTACATGTCTGTCTGTTTCTCTCCCTTCCTACATATGTCTGCCTCCCCTTTCTGTCCTCTCTCTCGTCCTCATCTGCCGCTGTTGTGTTTTTGGACTTCTGCTTCTCTCTCCCCCTTTCTTTCTTTGTCTTTCTCTTTTGCTCTGCCTCTCTCATTCTCTCTCCCTCTCTCCCTGTTCTGTCTGTCAGTGGCTACTGGCCTCTCTTTTACACATGGGGGCATGTGCGTGGGCGCGCACACCCACCCACACACACACACACACACACACACACCCATCTGCAGCATTCTTTCCTGTAAATGTTTCCTAGGTTGATGTGGGTTTAAGAAACCTAACTTCACTATTGCAGCTCCAACCCTCAGAGAGCGGCCAACATGCATCCCCCTCCCCCAAATTACCGTTACAAATAGGACCAGGCACCCAACCCCACAGCAAAACTGGGAGGTTGGCAATTTGTTTCCAGTGCCTTCAGCTGGCTCCTGAGTCACCGTTTCCCTCTGCCCAGTGCCCCTCCTGAACAGCAAGACCCCCAGGGGCCAAAAGACCGCCCCATCCAATAATCTGCTGTAGAAAAGGTTCTGAGACCAGCCACTCACTGCCCTGGTGTGACCCTAGTCACCATCAGGCTTCTTCAGGGACCTGTCTAAAAATTTCTTGTCTGGGGCACTGGGTTAAGATGAAGGTTTTGCCTCCAGGAGGAGGAGCGTTAGGCCCCTAGGTGCATGAGGAGGCAGTATGTGGAGGTTTAGAGAAAGAGGTTCACACCCCCAGATACCAGCCTCATAGACAGCCCCCTAACCGACAGACAATGCAACGTGGCAGTGGGAACGTGGATATGGAGACCAGTAGAAGACCTGGTTCAATCACCCCTAATCTTTATTTGCTGTGTGGTCTTAGCAAACTATTGGACCTCTCTGAGCCTCCGCTTCCTCATTGGGAAAATGGGGGTCATTGCTGCCATCCTTTTGGAGTGAGATTCAGAGCAAGGTGTATAAAGCACTTCATACTTCACACATAGTACGTGCTCAGGGAATGATCATTTCAGCTTCCCTCTCAGCGTGTTGGATATGCCAGGAAAGATGGAGCCAAGATGTAGTACGTGTGTGTGTGCCGCACTAGGTCCTGAGATGGGGCTGCAGGCCAGTCTTGTGCAGTGACCACTAGCTCTAACTTTGGGGTCAGAGAGGCCACTGACGGCTTGTCATTGACCTTTGGTAAGCCTTGGTTTCCTCTTCCATAAGATGAAGGTCATCACACCAACTCTTGAGGATTTTTTGGAGGATTAAATGAGATAATAGCTATAAAGTGCTTGGCCGAGTGTGTGATCAGGTGTGTGATCAGGAAACATTAGATGGTACTAGCTTTCCAAATGTGAGCTCACTGGTGTCACAATGATCCTAAAAGTACATGTCCTTTCACCCATCTTCCAGGGGAGGAAGCTGGGCTTGGACGGGAGGGGCAATTTACCAGGTCAGCCCGCTAGCAGGAGGCAGGCTCAGGACTGGACTCCAGCCTCTTCCTTGGCATTGTCACTATTTTAGCCTCTCTCTCCTTTCCAGAGCTCCCCAAAACCCGGAAGCTGAGTCCTAGCTCATAAGTCTTTCCTGAACACGCTCATGGGTTCCCTCTCACTAGGCAATGCAGTGATTGCATGAGGGAGCAATATGTGGGAGCAAAATCCCTGCCCTGGGAGGCTCATCCAGGACAGCCCAAGCTCTGGAACTTGACATGGAACCACAAATGGGAGAAGAGCCAGTGGGGGTGGGGAGGGCAAGGAGCCATGAACAATGGGATATGTGAAATCCTTCAGCAAAAGGGTGTCTGCTGCTGTGAGTTCCAGGGAAGTGTCATTCATGAGTGTGGTTCATCGTATATACTGGCTTGGAGACAAGAATAGTGGGCGTGGCACTCCATTGGCACTCAGGCCTCTGAAGGAGGGAGGCGTTTACTCACAAGAATTATCCTAGAGACACTGAGGGGATCTCAAGGCAGAAACCCCAGCTGGGCACACCTGGAGACTGCTCCCTCCACCGCTAAGTCCCCTAAATGCCTTGAGGTAGGATCCAAACCCAATGGGCAGCCTGGAGTAGGACAGGCTAGCTCAGCCACAGCATCTGGACCACATATGCCCCATTCCGTCCCCTAAATGGCTCAATTCCAACCGTGGGATGAGACGACTAACTGAGCCATCTGGGGGAGGGGGTGAATGGAGGGGTCCTTCTGGAAAGAGGGCAGGAATAGAGATTATCAGCAATATCTTTAGCTGATAGGAGTGCCTGATAACACTAACCACTGCCCCCCCCCCGCCAGCTAATTTTTGTATTTTTCCTACTTGTCAGAGCCGTGAGTCACCCTCTAAGTGAAGGGATTCCCATGCTCAGGTGCTGGCTGGCTGGAGGATGCCAAAGCAAAAGAAAGACCCGGTAGCGAAGTGCTTGGCTAGGTTTAACAAGGTGCTAGGGCGGTTGGTATTGGAGGGGAGGCACCACCTCTTCTCAGAAAATCATCTGTCTTCCGAGCAGCAACTTTCTCTACTAGGCATTTCTTTATCCTCTGCCACTTTGCAAACACGATTCCAGTTCAAAGAGCTTGCAACAAAGAGATTCTGTTCCAGGTTATTTAAAGAGAAAAAGAAAAAAAGAAAAAGCGAGACCAAGGAAATACGAAGAGAATGGAGATGAGCGGTGCATCTGCCGTAGCACCACATGAAGCTATAAGCTCCTTACTGGCCAAGGCAAAAAGGGAAACATGCTCACTTATGGAACTCTTGACAGAAAGAGGGTAGAAACTAACATTTGTTGAGTACAATGTGGGATTTTTAACATGGAGCCTCTCATTTCCTTCCCAGGCCCCATGCAGTAAGCCATTGCTAGTCCCATTTTCTGGGAAGGAAAGAGAACCTCAGGTGTTGCAGTGGATTCTGTGCCTGTGCTTCACTGAGATTCCCTCTCCTGGACCAACACCCTCATCCCGCAGCTCCTGGGACTTCGCGCTGCAGGGGACTACTTCATCCAAAGTCACACCCCCTTCAAGAGGAGATTTCTACTCCTGCTCTGAGGGTCTAGAGGTCCCAAAGAAACCATGTTTCCATCAGGGGACACAGTGAGTGCTCCAGGAAACTTTAAACCACGGTTGCTGCCTGACTATTTGTGAACTCCTCGAGCTCAGAGACCATCCGAAAGGGAAAGAATCCCCACGCTAGCAGAGGTAATTGACCCTGGTCAAAAGGAGGAGTTATAGACATGTGGTTAAGCAACAAGAGCAGGGGAGAAGATGTGTCATGCTCAGGTGATCCAGGGGTGTGTCCTTTGTGCTATTTGTCCAGTTTTAATGGCACATGGACAAGTCAAGCAGACCATGGGAACCCCGGGCTCAAACCCTTTGTGGTTGAGGGTCTGGGTCTCCACCACAAAAGCTGCCTAGGTGAGAAGAGACGCTGGCAGAAGGTGAGGACACTCTGGATGAGGTGGTGGACGGCCTTGAAACTTCTGTAGCTGGTGCGGTGGTTCATCCCACTAACGTGATTCCCACGTGGGTCAAACTTCATGGCAGCAAATGAATCAGGACAGGGCAAGGGGTGGATTATAGTGGATGCTCTGGTCATCCACTCAGATTTCCTCTGCAAGGCTAACCCACCCCTCCTAAGCTGTTTGAGATACTGCCGCACGGGTCCTCACCCAGTGTTATGCCCCCTCCCCAAGGTGGCATAATGTGGAGCTGCAGTCCCCGCCACCTTGCCTCAATTTGGGACATCTCAAAAGAGCCATCCCTGCTCCACGGCTCTCTGTAGGATCAGCTGAGGCTTCAGTTACAACCACATTGCTGCTCAGCTTCTGTCTCCAACCAATCCCGCCTTCCTACCTGCGTTACAGGCACATCTTCCAAGAGCACTTCTCAATAAACCTTGGGCCACAACTCTCGAAGTTGGGGTTTCTTTCCAGGGAACCCAATTTTTTTAATAGTCTCCACGCCCAGCGTGGAGCCCAGTGCAGGGCTTCAACTCATGACCCTGAGATCAAGAGTCAGATACTTAACTGAACCACCCAGGCACCCCCCAGGGAACCCAATCTTAAGTAGACATGTTGACAAACTTGCTCAAGGTAACAGCCCAGATAAACACCTTCCCCCCTATGTCATGGAGACAGATTCTCAAAGGAGGCAAAAGTGTTCTTGCATTGAGTTATAAAATTTTAATTAAGTATTTAATTGAGAGTGAAACGGTTTAAAATGTGTATATTATTTATAAGAGAAATTCCCAGTTTTCCAGGTGCTGTTGTTGCACAACCAACTACCCCAAACCTAGTGGCATAAACAACAGCTCTTTTATCATGCTCAGGGATTCCGGGGACCTTAGACGGCACACAGTGGGGGTGACTGGTCTCTGCTCTGGGGTGTCTGGGGACTCAGCCAGCCAGACTCCAACAGCTAGAAGCTGGAATCTTCTGGAGGTTTCTTCTCTCACACATCTGGTACCTAGGCTAGGATGACTCAAAAGTTGGGCTCAGTAGGATTGTAACTTGGGCATTTCACTGCTTGGCATCTGGGTTTCAAAAGGGAGAATCCTGAGAAAGAGCATTCCCCCTATTCAAGGAAAAGGTACAAGACTGTATGACCTTGCCTCAAAAGGCACGAATTGTCACTTCTACTGTACTCTCGTGGTCAGAGCTGCACAAGTTCACCCAGATTTCAGGAGTGGATGGAGACCACACCCCTTGTTGAGAGGAGTATCAAAGAATTTGCAATCATTTGTTTCTTGAAACCACCCACCACTCGTAGGGTTTTATCATAGGGAACAAATATGCTTGTCTAAGATCTATGTAAAAGGAAGTTTACCACAACATTGTTTATAATGCTGAAAAATTGCAAACAATCGAAATGACCAATGACCCATAGGGATTGGTTAAATAATTTGTGGTACGGTGTGTCAATACTATGAAATATTATGTAGCTATTTTTAAAAAAACAATACAATATGATGGAAAGATTTTATAATACATTGTGAGAAGGAAAAAGTTGGTTGTAGACAGTGTGTATGGATGCTACATTTTGATTTAAAGATTTAAAGTTTTTTTATTACTGAAATTTTCAACAAGTTAATCCAGTTTCTCCTGAGCCAGCACTGAGCTAGGCACTGGGAATACAGAGTAAATGAGGACCTGCTTCTTGCTGTGAAAGACTTTACATTTCTGGGGGCAGGGGTGCTGGTGCTGCAGGGGGCAGATAGACACATAGGAGGGATGTTTCTCTTTGGCAGCTTTCCAGAGGATGTAACACTTGAGTTTTGAAATAAATTAGCCAGACAAAGGAAGAAGAAAGGTGTTGGCAGTCTTGGAGGCTGACTCCCCCACCCCACCCCTGCGTTCCTTCCACCAATCATAATCCCATTTCCATTGCTGGTGATTGGTTTAAGAACGGGCATGTGGCCGGGCACCTGGGTGGCTCAGATGGTTAAGCGTCTGCCTTCGGCTCAGGTCATGATCCCAGGGTCCTGGGATCAAGTCCCGCATCGGGCTCCTTGCTCAGCAGGAAGTCTGCTTCTCCCTCTCCCTCTGCCTCTCCCCTTCCTTGTTCTCTCTCTGTCTCTCTTGCAAATGAATAAATAAAATCTTTCAAAAAAAAAAAAAAAAGAACGGGCATGTGGCCAATCCCAGCCAATGTGAGCTCGGGAAGTCGGCTAGGGAGATTCTGAGAAAAGCTTTCAAGCATCAACAAAAGAGACACTAGACATGGTTTCTTTTTCTACCTGTGGACATTGTCACGTCTAGGAGTGAAGACCCAGTGTACTGCCATCTTCTCTTAACACAGAAAGGATTCAATCAGATTCAACTGCATCTGATTGCAATGGTGGCAGAGAAAAAAGACAAAAAGAGCTGCCTCCTCAACATTTTTGAGCTGTTGGTTGTACAGTGCCTGGGGTTCATCTTGCCTCTCTGCCAAGTGAGATAATGTGTTCCCTGATTGTGTAAGCCAGTTTGCATTAGAATGTTCTGTTACTTGCAGCTGAAAGCACACTATCACAGAAGAGCATTCCAGGTACCAGGAGTAGATGAGCCAGAATGGGCTGTAGTTCAGTATGGCTTCAGGAGAAGCTGTGTGGAGAGGAGGAAAGCCAAGGGCTGACAACAGAGAGGCCAGTAGGGCCGGGTCATGACGAGATTATGCCATTGAAGGTTCCAGGACTTCATCCTGAGGGCAATGGGGAGCTGGCCAAGAGTTTTATTTTTATTTTTATTTTTTATTTTCTATTTTAAGTAAACTCTACACCACACTTGGGGCACAAACTCACAAACCTAAGATCAAGATTTGTCTGCTCTCCCAACTGAGCCAGCCAGGTGCCCCTGGCCAAGAGTTTTAAACAGCGAAGTTGTTTGTTCAAATCCACGTTAGGAAAATCACTCTAGTAGCTAAGAACAATTTGCAGGAGAGAGACAGACAGAAAGAGACAGAGAGCAAGAGCGTGTACTCGAGAGTGAGCGCAAGGAGATCAGTTGGACTACTGACGGGCAAGGGCAGTGAGGTGGAGAGCAGGAGAAAGTCAAAGAGGTGGGAAAGAGGCAGAGTTGCCTGGCTGGGTGAGCAACTGACTGTGGTGGAGAGAAGGGGTTCAGAGGTGGGCATCTGGGGGAACGGAGGTGCCAGGCACTGAGAAAGGCAATGCAAGAAGGGTTGCATGGGAAACAATGCTTGGTTTAGATGTGGTCTGTACATGGTGCCCCAAGATGCTAGCAATGTAGAGAAGCTGCCGAGAGGCATCTCTTGGCTTTCTTCTGATAGCCACCTTGACTGGCTTTGGGGAACCATCCCCCAAACACTGGATAGAACCTTTGGGGCTGGGGGGCGGTGGTGTCTGCCATCAATTTGGCTAAAAGGTGGACCATGATCCAAGCCTGGACAACTAAATGGTCTCCTTAGAATCTGAACCTCGACCTGTCTCATAATATAATCATTCATCCCCAAGACGAGGTTTTGTCTTAGTCTGGTCTCCCTTGAACTTAGTGACTGGGCAAGAGCTTCTGTGCAGGAAGTGTATTTGGGAAGTAATTCCAGGGAGCCGGAGAGAGGAACTGGGAAGACATAATCCAAGAGTTATCATGTTGGATGCTCAAGCCCACTGGAACCTCCTGAGGAGTAAAGTATGAGTCTCAGAAGAGTCTGCAAGAGGGGACAGGGGGATGTGAAGGGAGAGGCCAGTATCCACTGGCCCCTGACCCACTGGGTAAGCGCGGACACCCCCGCGTCCCTGGGTTGCCCATGCAGCTGCCCCAAGTGGGCTCCCACCGGCACCTCAGGTGGCAGCATCAGGAGAGGTTGGGGCGGAAGTGAGAGGCTGCAGCACATCTCACTGTGAGATGAGGCACTGTCAGTGCAAACCGGGTCAAAACCCGTGCAGGAAAGACCACAGTGGCAGCATGGGGGTGGGGGCGCTGGGAGGATGTGAGGCAGGGCACAAGAGATGTCTGATGCAGGCCTCAAAAGGCTGCTGGGTCCTGCTGGCTGGATTTCCAGCAGTCTTCTTCCCGTGTTCCTTCCAAGGCCTTGCGGTCCAGCTTTCCTTTTGGTTCTACAAGCCACACCATAACCTTCCAGTGAGTTCCTTTTGGGCTCACATCAGCTATAGTCAGTTTCTGTTGCTTACATGCAAAACTCCTAATGGACGTGGTACCTGTGGTCGTAGAGAGCAAACAAAAACTGTTGTTCAGAAGGTAACCCAAGTAGGGGCAGCAGCTGCTCTTCAAAGGTCCCTTGGTAAAATCAGAGGGCTGAGGCTTGCCTCCTGAGGGCATAGCCTCCCGCTGAACCTAAGGAAGAACCTGAACCCCTACAGGGAGAGCATCCAGATACTCTTGCCTCTATCGCCCATGCTCCTGTCTGAGAACAGCGAAGGCAGAGCCTGTATCTCCTCAAAAGCCCTGGGTGGGTGTGCTTCCAGGCTGACAGAGGGTCGCCACGGTACGGCATCGAAGAGCGGGTCTGCTTAGACCAAGATCTTGACCCTGAGTAAGGTGCTTCATGAGCGTATGGGCACAGAATGGAATTAACACTGCAACTGAAGCATATGAGTCTGTGTGTGTGTGCGCGCGTGTGTGTGCACACGTGTGTGTGCGTGCGTGTGTGCGTGTGTGTGTGTGTGCATACACCAGCTTACTCAGCAGAGATAATACCAGTGGTCACCAACCAGATGTCACCTTTAGGGAACCATGAAGAAAAGGCTGGGAGAAAAGACATCTTGGCAAATGAGGACAAATCGGTGGAATACAGACACACCAAGTGGTGTGTTCATTTTTTTTCCCCGTTCTAAGAGCATTAAGCTTAGATATTGAGTCCTGTACCCCCAAAGGAGCTCCAAGTCTAATTAAGCTGACAAATACAAATATAGAGTTGAATAGGAAATCATAAGAGCTAAGATAGAAGGATACAAAATGGAGTATTTTATCATGGGAAATCCAGAGAGACTGTCTAGAGGAGGAAGTACCTGGGTGGGTCTTGAAGGATGAGGAGTGTCCGGGCAGATGACAGGGAACAGAATCAGTGTGGTAAAATCCTGGAGTGCAAAACGACATGGTGCACTAGGGGGCCAGATGGAAGGTAATGGTGGGAGGTAGCGAGGGAGTTCGTACTTGATCCCCATAGGAAAAGGGGAGCCTTTGAGAATTTCATTTAGGAAACAAGACTCTTGTATGCACATTTTTATATATTTTATTTATTTATTTATTCCTTACAGATTTTATTTATTTATTTGACAGAAAGAGACATGGCGAGAGAGGGAACACAAGCAGGGGGAGCGGGGGAGGGAGAAGCGGGCTTCCCGCGGAGCAGGGAGCCCGATGCGGGGCTCGATCCCAGGACTCTGGGATCACGACCTGAGCTGAAGGCAGATGCTTAACTGACTGAGCCACCCAGGCGTCCCCCCAGAAGCTTTTTTTTTTTTTTTTTTTTAAAGATTTTATTTATTTGACAGAGAAAGACACAGCGAGAGAGGGAACACAAGCAGGGGAATGGGAGAGGGAGAAGCAGGCTTCCCGCGGAGCAGGGAGCCCGATGCGGGGCTCGATCCCAGGACCCCGGGATCATGACCTGAGCCGAAGGCAGATGCTCAACGACTGAGCCACCCAGGCGCCCCACATTTTTATATATTTTAAATAAAACATGTGCGTGATATAAAAAAGTTCTAGTACAGAAAAAGTGGAAAGTGAAAGCCCCTGCTGTCTTCTCCGCCCACCTAAACCTCAGGTAGCCTTAATAGCCAGCCAGCTTACGGTTAGCCCTCCACATGTTTTCTACACACCTCTAAACACATTCATGGATTTAGCCTTTTCACTTCTAACAAATGAGTTTATGTTGTATATACTGTGCCATGTGCCTTGCTTTTTTATCTTAACAATATAT
>NC_058406.1:42799791-42827968 GCF_002201575.2 Neomonachus schauinslandi
TGTATATACTGTGCCATGTGCCTTGCTTTTTTATCTTAACAATATATCCTTTTCATGTTACATGTGTATATACTGTGCCATGTGCCTTGCTTTTTTATCTTAACAATATATCCTTTTCATGTTACATAAGGGGACGTCTCATTCTTTTTAACAGCCTCACCGTGTCGCATGGCGTAGGTAAACAAATCACCCTCCAAAAATCACGATGCCCATTTCCACAGTCGCGAAACATGTGTGAATGTTGCGGTTAGCTTTCCTCCCTGTCAACATTCTAGCAGTCTTTTTCTTCTTGACAGTCTGATATCTCATCGACTGTTTTGACAATCTGGTATCTCTTTGTTTTAATTTATGTTAATTAATTTAATTATAAGCGAGGATGCTCATCTTTTGACTGTGTTTATTGACCATTTGTCTTTGTTTTTTCAGCAACCAGGTTATTTGTATCCTTTATCTGCTTTTATGTCTGTTAGTCATATCAACTTATAAAAATTATTTATATTTTGGGGCACCTGGGTGGCTCAGGTGGTTGAGTGGCCGACTCTTGATTTCGGCTCAGGTTGTGATCTCGGAGCCCAGGCATTGAGCCCCCTCATTGGGCTCCATGCTCGGCGGGGAGTCTGCTTAAGGTTTCCCTCTCTTCCTCTCCCTCTGCCCCTCCCCCCCCCACTCCCTTTCTCTCTCTCTCTCAAATAAATAAATTTAAATAAATTTATTTGAGAGAGAGAGAGAAAGAGCGAAAGAGAAAGCACGAGCAGGGGACCGAGGTAAAGGAAGAGGGAGAAGCAGACTCCTCACTGAGGGAGCCCGATGCAGGGCTCGATTCCACGACCCTGAGATCACGACCTGAGCCGAAGACCGATGCTTAACCAACTGAGCCACAGGCACCCCTAAAAAATTATATTTTAATGAAATTTGACATTTGTTTATAAGTTATAAGTTATAATAGGTTATATATATTCATGTATACAAAATACACATATATTATGTATATATGTGTGTGTATTAATATATCTGTATATATAATATATGTTAACTATCTTTTGAGTTTGTTTACAGGATTTTGCCATAGAGATATTTATGGTTTTTTACATTCTCAAATTTATCATTCATTTCTTTAATAGCTTCTAGGTTAATGTCATACCTAAAGGTCTGTGCCCATTCCTAGGTTATGAAATAATTCATCAATGTTTTTCTCCAGCACTTTTTAAAAAAAAGATTTTATTTTTTTATTTTTGTATGCAATCTCCACCCCCAGCATGGGGCTCAAACTCACAACTGTGAGATCAAGAGGACCATGCCCCACTAACTGAGCCAGCCAGGCGCCGCTCCTCCAGCACTTTATGATTTCATCATTTATGTTAAATCTTGATTCTGTCTGGAATTTAGTTTAGATATGTATGTCTCTGAGCTAGCAACTTCATAGTCACTATGTTCCCAATTACTTCTTCCAGTTATTCAACGGTTTTCTTTACCAAGAGAGAGTCTTCCATTTCCAACTTATGAATGAGGCTTGTACTGAGGACCCATGCCCAAACTGCAAATGATAAAGACAAACTAACAGGAAATGTTGAAGCCTGCTCTCCTGTCCCTATCTGAGAACTTTTACATTCTACGCAGAACGGTAAGCGCAAATGTGGACACTTGCTATGTTCTGGAAAGGGGGGTGGTGGGCAGGTGAGTAAAACTGTGACCAGTGCTAGTGAAGATGTGGTGGCCTGGGCATGCTCACGGGTGCTGCTGGGACTCTACCTGGATCCAGTCCTTCTGGAGGGCAGGGTGGTAACCTATGCCAGGAAGATTCATGAGCTTTGACCCTAAGTCCACTTCTGGGGGTTAACCTGAACAGATCATCAGAGAAGCAACACTCCCGTACTAGGGAGTTCATCACAACAAAATTCATAAGAAAGAAACATCAAAACAGTTGTAATAGTCATAGGTTATGATTAGATAAATTAATAATGCTTCAGTCAAATTACAGAATATCTTACGGCCATTAACAATCACGTTTTAAAGAAATAGTCAAGCGGTGCCTGGGTGGCTCAGTTGGTTGGGTGTCTGCCTTCGGCTCGGGTCATGATCTCAGGGTCCTGGGATCGAGCCCTGTGCAGGGCTCCCTGCTCAGCGGGGGGTCTGCTTCTCCCTCTCCTGCTCCCCCTGCCTGTGTGCACCCTCTCTGTGTCAAATAAATAAATAAAATCTTAAAAAAAGAAAAGAAATAGTCAATGTTATGGGAAATGTTTATGATATAATTTTAAGTGAAAAACATAAGAATATAAGGTACTTACATTGTATGAGACATTCCCCCCTAATTTATATCATATGATGCGTGTGTCTATGTGTGATATATACATCAGTTAGGAGCTCTGAATTTGAGTGAGTCACTTTTCCTCTCTATAGGTCAGTTTTATCCTCTGTCAGATGGGGAACTGGGGGTACTTACCTCATAGGGTTGCTGTGGAATTAAATAACATTGAACAACAACAACAACAACAACAACAACAACATGAAAAGTAAAGACCAAAGAAAAAAATGCCAACCATGATGGGGTTACAGATGGTTGGATTTTCTTCTTTACAATATTTTGGTACTTTTCAAGTTTTCTAAAATGACATACTATAATTAAGAAATAAGTGAATGTGTTTAGGTAAGTGAGGAAATTGTTTCTACTGTTCTTTAAATAATGAGTTACATGGCTTGAATGTAAATGATTGAATTTTCTATGAAAATATAAAAAATCTGAAAATACATTCTAATGGTCAAAAAATGTTTAAAGTATCTGTATACATAAGAAGAAAGTGAGGGCGCCTGGGTGGCTCAGTTGGTTAAGCGACTGCCTTCGGCTCAGGTCATGATCCCAGGGTCCTGGGATCGAGTCCCGCATCGGGCTCCCGGCTCAGCGGGTAGCCTGCTTCTCCCTCTGACCCTATCCCCTCTCATGCTGTTTCTCTCTCTCTCTCTCAAATAAATAAATAAATAATTAAAAAAAAAAAAAAAGAAGAAGAAAGTGAATCCGCTGCCCAGCCCTGTCCCACAGCAACCCCCAGGGGCTGTCTGTGGGTGATTGCCCCTAACACCACTTTGTTCTGTTCCTTTTCCCTAACGTGATTTTGGAGATAGAAAAAGATTCCCACACCTGGTGACTTAATTTGGATCTGACAGAAACCTAATTCAAAGTGGCTTACTCGGAACAGGACTTTTTTTGGCTCACGTAGCTGAAAAGCCCAGGGGTACTGCTGACCTCACACCTGGCTGGGTCCAGGGCCTCCAATACCACCTTTTCCTATGTGTTTCTAACTCCTGGCTCTGCTTTCTTTGGCGCTGGCTTCATTCACAGACAGGATCTTCCCCGTAGAAAGCCTCAAAGATGGCCACCAGTGGTTCCAGGCTTATGTTCTACTGCTCAGTAATCCCCATGAAAAAGCAGCATTTCTCTCCTGGTAACTCTGCCAAGAATCCCAGGTCTTCCTCTATGGGCCTGTTGTGGATCATGTGACTGCCTAGGGCCATGGAATGCTCTGCTCAGCCAGGCAGCCTGAGGTTTCAGCCTCACTTGGAGCCAAGAGTAAGACAGAGTGAGTTTCCGAAAGGGAAAGCAAGCATTGTCACCAAAGAAGGGGAATGAATGCTGAGCAGGCAAAATAATATAGGTGGCCACCACCCTGCCTTAGTGCTTCTAGAAGAATAAGCATTTACTGACTGAGGTACGCTCTCCTTTTCAGGGAACCACATAAAAATGGGGGCACCTGCGTTCCTGCCAGTGGCTTTGCGTGCAGATGGTGTGAACATCCCTGGAAGGCTTGAGTGTTGTTCAGCCCTCTGCCCAGCTGCTGACACTCACTTAGCTTCACACTGGTGAGCTGGTGAGTTAGTTTCTTAAGTTACTTTTTTGGGTTTCAATGAATCAAGTAAACATTTTAAAAAGCACCCAAAGTTTGCTGTGTGTCATAAAAGGGGAGGAGGACAGGACTGGGCGGGGAGAGAGGCTGTGGGGGAGGACAGAGGGAGAGTCAGGAACCAGTAGTTCTTGGCTCAGGGCAAGAAGGGACACACTTTTTGAGGGCCAACCCTATGCCAGTCACTTTGACAAATGTACAAACGTACTTTTCACACCCACCCAGGAGGGATGAGATATTAGTATCCCCACTTTATAGATGAGGAAACTGAGGCACAAGGAAGGAAAAACTCTTGTCAAAGCCACTCAGGGAAACAGTAGCCAAAAAAAGGGACTCAAGTGCAGGTCTATCTGCCTTCTTTTCTTTCTGCTCTTTTTTGCTGGCTCAGGAACTCACAGTGACCCTATTGGGTTTCAAATGGAACCCAGAATTCTATCCCTAGTTCCAGCCCTCTCCAAATAGTTCTTCCTACAGCACACAGAGCTGATCAGGGGGCTGCACCGTCTAAGCAATGTTAACAGCCCTATTTGTTCCATCGGTCTGATATAATAGCAGCCTCCTCGCTCCCTTATTCACTTCTGTTTGCCACCTACCACCTCTGCAACTACATCCCTTCTTCTGTGCCTCAGTTTCCCAGGGAAGAACTCCTATTGCTGCCACGGTCTAGCTAGAAGAGAATTCACCCTCTTTATTAATCCATTCATTTATCTATTTATTCATTGAACAAATGCTCACTAAGCTTATATTGCTATCAGGCCTGTGACGAGAGCTCAGTGAGACAGCTCCTGCCCTCAGGGGGGTTTGTCATCTAGCGGCGGTGGGGGGGGTAGGGGGGGCCAGTCACAGCATGTTAGCGCATTGTTATCAGTGCCATGAGATCTGCAGGGCACCAGAGTGGCCCCTAACTCAAGCCAGGCAGGCTGAGATGGGCTGGGAGCCAGGGAAAGCTTGCTGGAAGAGGTAACACTTGCAGATGCTTTTATTTTATTTTTTTTAAAGGGTTATCTATTCATTTGAGAGTGAGAGAGTGAGTGAGAGAGAAAGGGAGAGAGCAAGCCTGAGCAGGGGGAGGGGCAGGGGAAGAGAATCCTGAGCAGACCCCCACCACCCCGTGTGGAGCCTACAGTGGGGCGCCATCCCACAACCCTGAGATCAGGACCTGAGCCGAAATCAAGAGTTGGACACCCAACCGACTGAGTCACCCAAGTGCCCCAAGGATGCGGGACAGAATGTGTGTTGAGGACCTCTGTCATATTCATGACTGTCTATCTTTCTCTGAATAATCTTTTTTTTTTTTGTATTTGGGGCGATTCTCCCTAATGAGTCCCGCCTTCCCAAGACAGAAGACGGAACACCCAATCCGAGCTTCTCCTGCGCATAGAAGGCAGACACGTGACGTAGGCTCTGCCCATGCACTGGTCCAGAACTTCGATCCAGGACAGAGCAACGGGAGGGGATGGCACCTTGCTGGAGCAGGTGGCCTGGGGGCACCCCGGGCTGCAGGGCTGAGTCCCTGACACACACGTGGCGTTGCTGCTTGTGGTACTACCAGCTGCCACTGGATTTGGGGTGCTAGCAGTTGGTGTTTGGCCATGGTAGTGGCAGCGACAGCATGTTCTCCAGTGACCGGTTCTGCAGCGTGTCCCGAGGAATGAAGTGTATTAGTGAGTCTGTTCCTCTCACGCTCCTGATGATTCTCTGAACTACCTCCCAACCTGCAATACACCCCATTTCTGCTTTCACATACCTGACCGGATTCCACTGTGGGCAACCGAAGCCCTGCATGAAACGCAGAGGCAGGCAAGATGCTGTGGTGGGTGCTGAGGTGTGGCGGGGCCAGATCATGGAGGACTAGAACCAGGTTAGGGGTTAGGATGTGGGCAATGGGGAGCTATAGAAGGACGTTGCAGAGGAGGGGCAGTGCCTGGGCACCACTTTGTGGAGGCCAAGGGGAACATGGATACAGACTTAGAAATCATGTGGTTGGGATCCTTATTTTCAGATCCATGGAGGGAGAGTTTTTAAAGTCTGAAAGAGGGATTATAGAGAAATGGTTAAGAATATGGACTCTGTGCAGGCTCTGTGCCTCAGTTTCTTCATCTATAAAATGGGAAATAAGTGTGCCTGTCTCATGTTTTGAGAATTAAATTAGTTAGGGGTGCCTGGCTGGCTCAGTCAGCAGAGCACGCAACCCTTGATCTCAGGGTTGTGAGTTTGAGCCCTCACAATGGGGGAAGAGATTACTTAAAATAAAATCTTTTTTTAAATTTAGATTTTATTGGGGCGCCTGGGTGGCTCAGATGGTCAAGCGCCTGCCTTCGGCTCAGGTCAAGATCCCAGGGTGCTGGGATCGAGTCCCGCATTGGGCTCCCTGCTAGGCGGGGAGCCTGCTTCTCCCTCTTCCTCTGCCTCTGCCTCTCTCTCTCTCTCTCTGACTCTCATGAATAAAAAAATAAAATAAAACATTAAAAAAAATAAATTTAGATTTTATTTATTTATTTTAGAGAGAGAGAGCACAGCCAGAGCAGGTGGAGGGGGGAGGGGCAGAGGGAGAAGGAGAGGGAGAGAGAATCCGAAGCAGACTCCGTACTGGGCAGGGCTCCATCCTGTGACCACGAGATCATGACCTGAGCCGAAACCAAGAGTTGGACACTTAACCAACTGAGCCACCCAGGAGCCCCCAAAATAAAATCTTTTTTTAAAAAAAATTAAATTAGCTAATATTATGAAATGCTTAGAACAGTGCCCGGCATTTAGTAAACACTTTGTAAATGTTAGCTATCATTATTGGGAGCAATACTGAAAAGGCTGGGACTTAGTATGGGACTTAGAGTGACAGGTTTCTGGTCCTTGTTTTGCCACAGCTGTGATGCGTGACCTTGAACAAGATGCTTCCTCCCACTAGGCCTCAGTCTCTGATGTATGAAATGTGAAGACCAGATCTCTGATGCTCTTTTCTCTGGCCTCCCAGCCCTGCTCCTGCGTCTGTTCCCCAGGGGTACTTGGAGCTAACTCCAACTGGGTCCTTTCATCATTTCACCTCTTGTTTGATGCAGTTGACTACTCTCTCCTTGGAATGTGATCTTCCGTGGACTCCTTGATATCCCAGGGTCCTGGATTTCCTTCATCCTTTCTGGCTGCTCTTTTCTACATCTTCTTCCCGGCTTTTCATCTTCTACCTCTTCACTGGGGGCTTCCCTAGGGCTTGCCCTGGGGCTCTCCATTCTTCAGTCTGCACTCTGTCCCCAGGCCAGGTCCTCTGTTCTCAAGGCTTCTATCACCTCCTCGAAGGTTCTGGTCCTGCATTGCTGCCTGCCTCCTGGACAGCTCCACTGGATGTATGTAATACATCAAAGAGAATTTATCATTCACTTTCCGGCCAGACTTACAGTCCCCTTCCTAGAAGATGACACCACTATCACCCACTTAGATGCCCAGACCAGAAGCCCTTGTTCTCTATGGGCCTCAAATCTCATTTGTTACTAAATCCTCTCAGAGTATCTTGTTTACTTAGCCTCTACCCTAGTCCAGGCCCTCCTCCTCTCACCAGGACTTTCGCACCAGCATTCTCACTGAGTTCACTGCTCCAGGCTTGCTTTCTCTGATCCATGCTATACAGTGGTATATGGGTATGATCAAGCAGGGCTTATTCTAGAAATTCAAGTTTAATTTAATATCCTAAAATAGATCAATATAATTTATTATATTCACAAAACAAGATAAATACGATCATTTCAATAAATAGAAAAAAAAGATACTTAATAACATTCAACACCAGTTATAATAAAACTCAGCAAACTAGCAATAGAAGGGAACTTCTTTAATCTGAGAAAAGATCTCCATAAAATCCTATAGCTAAGATTATAATCTTTTTTTTTTAAAGATTTTATTTATTTATTTGAGAGAGAGAGAGAATGAGAGACAGAGAGCACGAGAGGGAAGAGGGCAGAGGGGAAGCAGACCCCCCGCTGAGCAGGGAGCCCGATGTGGGACTCGATCCCGGGACTCCAGGATCATGACCTGAGCCGAAGGCAGTCGCTTAACCAACTGAGCCACCCAGGTGCCCGCTAAGATTATAATCTTACATAAAATATATTTAATGGGAAGTATCAAACATTTTCTTCCTGATGTCAGGAACAAAGCAAGAACGTTTTATCACACCATTTTTTTTCAACCATTATACTAGTGGTCCTAACAAGGATGATAAGGCAAGAAAAAAGTAATAGAATGGGGAGCTTGGCTAGCTTGGTTGGTGGAGCATACGATTCTTGATCTCAGGGTTGTGAGTTTGAGCCCCACATCGGGTATAGAGGTTACTTAAAAATAAAATCTTCGGGATGCCTGGGTGGTTCAGTCAGTTGAGCATCTGCCTTCAGTTTAGGTCATGATCCCGGGATCCTGGGATCGAGTCCCACGTCGGACTCCTTGCTTGGCAGGGAGCCTGCTTCTCCCTCTGCCTGCCGCTCCCCCTGCTGTGCTCTTGCTGTCTCTGACAAATAAATAAATAAAATCTTTAAAAAAAATCTTAAGGGGTACCTGGGTTGTTCAGTGGGTTGAGCGTCTGACTTGTGGTTTCAGCTCAGGTCATGATCTCAGAGTCCTGAGATCAAGCCCCACATTGGGCTCTGCACTCAGCAAGGAGTCTGCTTCAGATTCTCTCCCTCTGTCCCTCCCCCAACTGGCTTCTCTCTCTCTCTCTCTGTGTGTGTGTAAAATAAATAAATAAATCTTTAAAAAAAATTTCTAAATAAAGTATTAGAATGAATTCAACAAAGTTCCTAGATATAGGACAATATACAAAAATAATTATATATATTTTTAAAGATTTTATTTATTTATTTGAGAGAGAGAGAGCACAAGTGGGGAAGGGGAGGAAGGAAGGGGCAGAGGGAGAAACTGACTCTCTGCTGAGCAGGGAGCCCGATGCAGGGCTTGATCCTGGGACTCCAAGATCATGACCTGAGCCGAAGTCAGATGCTCAACCAACTGAGCCACCCAGGCACCCCCAAAATAATTATATTTTTATATATTAGCAGCAAACAATTAGAAAATGAAATCTGAGAGGTGCCTGGGTGGCTCCATTGGTTAAGTGTCCAACTTTTGATATCAGCTCAGGTCTTGATCTCAGGGTCATGAGTTTAAGCCCCACACTGGGCTCCATGCTGGGCATGGAGCCTATATTTAAAAAAAAAAATGAAATTTGAAAATAATACTAATTACAATGGCCTCAAAAAACATCAGGAATAAATGTATTATGCATAAGACCCTTACTCTGTAAACTTTAAATATTGCTGCAAGAAGTAAAAAAAGACCTAAATAAAAGGAAAGAGAAAGGATATACCATGTTCATGGATTGGAAGATTCAATGTTGTAAAGACATGAATTCTTCTCAAATTGGCCTTATAGACTCAATGCAATTTCAATAAAAATACCAATAGATTTTTTAAGTTACACCCTGATTTTAAAATTTATATGAAAATGCAAAGAAACTAAACTGATAGTGCATTGTTGGAGAAGAACAAAGCCTGAGAAGTTATACTACTATATATAAAAGCTTACTATAAAATTTTAACAATTAAGACAACATAGTATTGTCATAGAGTAGACAAGTAGACCAATGATGCAGAATAGAGAACCCAGAAATAGACTCACACATATATTATTATTTGATATATGCAAAAAAGGCTACTACAATTCATTGGAAGGAAAAGGGTATTTTTTAAAAATGGTGCTGGAAATTTGAGGGGGAGAAATCTTGACTCTTTTTTTTTTTTTAAATATTTTATTTATTTATTTGACAGAGAGAGACACAGCGAGAGAGGGAACACAAGCAGAGGGAGTGGGAGAGGGAGAAGCAGGCTTCCCGCAGAGCAGGGAGCCCGATGTGGGACTCGATCCCAGGACCCTGGGATCACGACCCGAGCCGAAGGCAGTCGCTTAAACAACTGAGCCACCCAGGCGCCCTTGACTCTTACCTTATGCCATACACAACTTTTTTTTTTTTAAGTAGGCTCCATGCCCAATGTGGGGCTTGAACTCACAATCCCAAAATCAAAAATCTCATGTTCTACCAACTAAGCCAGCCATGTGCCCCACTATACACAATTTTTTTTAAAGATTATTTATTTACTTATTTGACAGAGAGAGAGACAGCGAGAGAGGGAACACAAGCAGGGGGAGTGGGAGGGGGAGAAGCAGGCCTCCTGCGGAGCAGGGAGCCCGATGCAGGGCTCGAACCCAGGACCCTGAGATCATGATCTGAGCCAAAGGCAGACACTTAAACCAACTGAGCCACCCAGGCGCCCCCCATTATACACAATTCTTAATTCAACATGGATCAGAGTCCTAAGTATGAAAGATAAAACAATAAAGCTTCTAGAAGAATACATAGGAGAATCTCTTATGACCTTGAGGTAAGTAAAGATTTTTTTATCGTATCATATACTCACCAAAAAGTCAACCATAAAGGAAAAAGTTGAAAGATAAAACACAAAGGAAATGTCATTAAAATTAAGAGCTTTAAAAAAAATTAAGAGGGGCGTCTGGATGGTTCAGTTGGTTAAGCGTCTGCCTTTGGCTCAGGTCATGATCTCTGGGTCCTGGGATGGAGCCCCGCATTGGGCTCTCTGCTCAGAGGGGAGCCTGCTTCTCCCTCTCCCTCTGCCGCACCCCGTTTGTGCTCTCTCTCTCACTGTCAAATAAATAAATAAATAAAAATCTTAAAAAAAAATTAAGAACGTCTGTTTATCAAAAGATACCACCGAGAGGGTCGCCTGGGTGGCTCAGTTGGTTAAATGACTGCCTTCGGCTCAGGTCATGATCCCGGAGTCCCTGGATCAAGTCCCGCATCGGGCTCCCTGCTCAGCAGGGAGTCTGCTTCTCCCTCTGACCCTCCCCCTTCTCATGTGCTCTCTCTCATTCTCTCCCTCTCAAATAAATAAATAAAATCTTAAAAAAAAAAAAGATACCACTGAGAGGGGCACCTAGTTGGCTCAGTTGGCAGAGTGCGAGAATCTTGATCTCAGGGTCATAAGTTCAAGTCCCATGTTGGGGGTAGGGGTTACTAAAAAAATAAATAAATAAAAACTTAAAATAAGATACCACTATGAAAGTGAAAAGGTATGCCACAGACTGGGAGAAGATATTTGCAATACGTATGTCCAAAAAGGGACTTATACTTAGAATATTTAAAGAATTCATGCATCAGGAAAACAAACCAGGCAACCCATTTTTTAAAAAATTAAAGAAGGGGTGCCTGGGTGGCTCAGTCGTTTAAGCGTCTGCCTTCGGCTTGGGTCATGATCTCAGGGTCCTGGGATCAAGTTCTGCATCGGGCTCCTTGCTCAGCGGGAGTCTGCTTCTCCCTCTCCCTGCTGCTCCCCCTGCTTGTACTCTCTCTCACTCTCTCTCTCTGTGTCAAATAAATAAAATCTTAAAAAAAAATAAAGGAAGAGGGGTGCCTGCGTGGCTCAGTCAGTTAAGCATCCGACTCTGATTTCAACTCAGGTCTTGATCTCAGGATTGTGAGTTCAAGCCCTGTGTTGGGCTCCACGCTGGGTGTGGAACCTACTTAAAACAAAAACAAAAACAAAACTAAATAAGAGACTTAAACAGACACTTCACAAATTACCAATAAGCATATGAAAGGTACTCCACATCATTAGTTACTTGTGAAATGCAAATTTATTTTTTTTTAAGATTTTTAAAAATTTATTTTCTTGGGGCAACCTGGGTGGCTCAATCGGTTAAGCATCTGTGGCTCAGGTCATGATCCCATGTCTGGCTCCCTGCTCAGCGGGGAGGCTGCTTCCCCAACTCCCTCTATCCTTGCCCCTGCTCATGGTCACTCTCTATCTCAAATAAATAAATTAAATCTTTAAAAACAATTTATTTTCTTTAGTAATCTCTACACTCAGTGTGGGGCTTGAACTCAGACGCTGAGACACTGACTGAGCCAGCCAGGCGCCTCAGTGAAATGCAAATTTAAACTCCAATGAGATGCTATTATATACACTTACCAGAGTGGCTAAAATGAAATGGACCAATATTTTCTTCTTTTTTTTTTTTTTCTAGAGAGAGAGAGAGTGAGAGAGAGAGCACAAGAGGGGGTAGGGTCGGAGGGAGAAGCAGACTCCCCGATGAGCATGGAGCCCGATGCGGGACTTGATCCCGGGACTCCAGGATCACGACCTGAGCCGAAGGCAGCTGCCCAACCAACTGAGCCACCCAGGCGCCCCTGGACCAACATTTTCAATTGTTTCCAAGGATGTGGAGCAACCAGAACTCCCATACATTGATAGTAGGAAAATAAATTGATACAGTACTTTTGAAAACTGGCAGTATTTGCTGAGGTTAAACATATATGTCTCAGGAATTCCACTACTGGATGTATACCCAACAGAAATGAGGGTGCATTTTTTTTTAAAGATTTTATTTATTTATTTGACAGAGAGAGACACAGCGAGAGCAGGAACACAAGCAGGGGGAGTGGGAGAGGGAGAAGCAGGCTTCCCGCCGAGCAGGGAGCCCGATGTGGGACTCGATCCCAGGACCCTGGGATCATGACCGGAGCCGAAGGCAGACGCTTAACGACTGAGCCACCCAGGCGCCTGAGGGTGCATATGTTTACCAAAAACAAGGTACAAGAATATTCATAGCAGCATTATTTATAATAGCCTAAAATTGGAGGCAACCCAAATGTCAATTAACAGTAGAATGGATAAATAAAAAATATGTGTATTCACACACACACACACACACACACACACACAGAAGATTATATACAGCCAAGAACAGACAATTGCCACGTGCTGCAACACAGATGAACCTTTTGAGCAAAATGCAGGACAAAAGATGCCAGGCACAAACAAGTACATGCTATAGGATTCTATTTGTATGGAGCTCAAAACAAGCAAAATAAATATACGGTAGTAAAAATCAAAATAGCGGTTACTCCTTGGGGTATGGCTGGGTGGGGGCATGAAAGAGCCTTCTGGGCTCCAGAAATGTTCTGAGTCTTGATCTGAGTGGTAGTTATAATTCATCAAGCAGTACATTTAAGATTTGGGCAATCTACTGTTTGTAAGCTACACCTCAATTTTTAAAAGCCTTAAGAAGTTTAAACTGTCAATGTCCATCAGTGTGTCCCGTTGCTTACAGAAGAAAATCCAGATTCTTTTTCAGAGCGCTGATCCCCCCAGTCATTAGCTCGTTGCGTGGCTGCCACCATCCCCCCTACTGGACCACAAGCTCTGCAAGGTTAGGACCATGACTGCACAAGACTGGGATTGCACTTTCTGTGGCTGTAACCCCAAGTCCTAGCACAGTCCCTGGCAGACAGCAGAAGCTCAATCAATATATATTTTAAGTAAATTAATGGATGAGTAGTGGCTTTATCTTGTTCCAATAGTAACACCTCTAAGCTCCTTCTCCAGCCTCCCCCCTAGAGGTTTCTGGAACCTTCCCAGCTCTCTCCAGCTCTGCAGAGTGGCTCACTCTTGCCCAACAGGTGGTATTCCTGCACCATCTCCAGCCTTTCCGGAATGTCCTTTCCCCTTTCTTGTCCCACAAACTGCTGCTCCAGACCCTTCTAAGCCCTTCCACAACTCCCTCCTTCATGCTCTTAAGACTTGAATACAGCACACAAATGACTATGTCTTTATTTCTACGGCTCCACAACTCCCTGACTTTGAGACCTTAGACAAGTCACCTAATTCTCTGGGTTGGTGATTCAGTTTGCACACTCCCACTAAGACTTACTCTTTTCCCTTGGTGTGCCCAGAAGCCTGACCTCTGTGGACGATATCACTGAAAAACCTTGCCTTCTCATTCCCTGTGGGTTCAATCAACGGGCAGTCCCAGCAGGAGTGAGAGGAAAGGGCATTCATTCCTCTCTTCCTGTCGCCATTTTCCACAGCCATGGCTCCCATCAGGTGCCCCTACTTTCACCAGCTTCACTAGGTGCTTCTTTTCCCTTCAGACCTATAGGTGGTAACGGCTCCCCACTGTTGCTAACATTGGGGCACCCCACCACCCCTTGCAGGTTTCCCTCACCTTTTCCACACTTCTGTAAATAGTCCCTTTATTCAACTCTGCAAGAAACCCTCCAGTTACCATCTGTTTCCTACCGGGACCCAGTGTCACATTCTCCCTACCCCTCAATTTGTTCATTTGTAAACAGGGAGGCAACTGTGGTGATTGAATGAGGTCATGTGTATGCGGTGCTTAGTAAAATGTTAGCCTTTGCGTAAGTGCTCAAAGAATATAAACTACATTTATACTTATGATTTTGCTCCAGTGCTTGGCTGTGAGTATCCTGCTTCATTTGATGGAGGCCCAATAAATATTGTCGAATGAATGAATGAATGAATGAACAGGTGAGCAGTGACACAGAGCAAGACAAGCGTCACTATGTTCCTTACAGACTTGTGTTTAGCTGAAGAACTTTCTTGAGGTATAGTGAGCTCCCCATGCTTGGAGGTGTACAAGCTCTGGAGGTAGAGATAATCAACTGATGGTGATATTGAAACAAAGCGCAGCAAAGCAGTGGCATGGAGCAGGGGGTGTTGATTAGACTTTTCGAGACCTTTCTAGCTCCAAGAGTCTGCAGTTCTCTGACCCTAGGAGTCACAGGAAAAGAAAATAGAAAATCCCTTGGCTCAGGTTTTGAAGAAAGAACAAGGGCAGATCTACACATAGATTCACAATATTTTGGTTCAGCTTTTAAAAACCACCCAGTTTGCCCGCCTCATTTACAGAGAAGCAAATGAAGCCCAGAGAGGGGAAGACACTGGTCCAAAGTCACACGGACAGGCTGGAGCCCAGCTGCCCTAACTCCCAGCCTGGTTCTGCCTCTACATGCGTCAGGCCTCGGAAGAAAATGTATTCCAAAACAAAAATTTCTTTTAAAGGAGAAAATGGGGCATCTCGTGGCTCAGTTGGTTAAGCATCCAACTGTTGATCTGGGCTCCGGTCATGATCTCAGGGTTGTGAGACTGAGCCCCCTGTCGGGCTCTGTGCTCAGCGGGGAGTCTGCTTGAGATTCTCTCCCTCTCCCTCTCCCTCTGCCCCTCCCTCCTCTGCCCACTCTCTCAAATAAATAAATCTTTTTAAAAAATAAATAAGAAATAGGGCACCTGGGTGGCTCAGTCGTTAAGGGTCTGCCTTCGGCTCAGGTCATGATCCCAGGGTCCTGGGATCGAGTCCCACATCGGGCTCCCTCCTCGGGGCGAAGCCTGCTTCTCCCTCTCCCACTCCCGCTGCTTGTGTTCCTGCTCTCGCCATCTCTGTCTCTGTCAAATGAATAAATAAAATCTTAAAATAAATAAATAAATAAATAAGAAATAAGAAAAGAAGAAGATGTTTTCCTCTTACAAATTCTACAAAATGACTCCTCTCCATACCTTTGCAGAATCAGATGCACATCATTGCAATGAGTCAGTGAGTAGGGAAGGCGCATCATCTGAGATCATCACCAGACAAGATACGGGGTGGGGGTGGAGACAGGAGCATGTCTTCACCTTTTGGGGACTACTGGGGCAGAGAGAACAGATGTGGTTAGTGTGGCCCAGAGCAGAGCAGGGGCCCCCAGGAATAGCTACAAGGAGGGAGCTCTCAGAAATTTCCATCAGTGATCATGGCAGGAGTGAGCTCCTCAGTCCCTATGGGGCACGGCAGGGGCCACATGGTCCCTAGCCACCAGTTCTGGAAAAGGGCTTCATGCCCAGGTTGGGGAGAGGAACTAGAAGTCTCTGAGGTTCCTTCCCCAAGCCAAAAGACTTCAGTATCTTAAGGTTGGAAAAAGTCAAATTCATCTGGCTTAATATCCCCCACAGGATGCTGGAAGCATCTCTACAACATCCCTGTTGACAGCCAGGATTTATCTGGAACCCTCTCACCTGGACCCCTCCCATGGCCTCCCACTGCTCTCCCCATCCCCTCCCCTGCTCCACCCAGAAGCCAGGGTAGTGTTAATGGGTAATTATCGGATCACGCTCCCTTTAAGGCCCTCTGGGGTGGCCCTTTACAAGGAGAATAAAGTCCCTTGGTTCACAGACCCTTCTGGGCTGGCCTTTGCCTGCTCTCTGACCACTGTCCTATGACTCTCCTTCACTCAGCACACTCCACGATGCTGGCCTTCTTTCTGGGCCTTAGACAGGCTAAGCTCATTTCTGCCTCAGGGATTTTCACTTGTTGTTGCTCTATCTGGAATGTTCTTCCTCCAAATCATAGCACACCTCCTCAATGCTGAGGGGTGCCACCTAGGCTCCCCTTGGGGCGGAGGTGCTCACTCCCCTGTCTGCTCTCAGTTGAGACTCTGTTGGAATTCGTCCTCTGAAGATATAGCTGGCTTGCCCAAAGTCTCGCCCCTTCCTGTGAGCAGCTAGCTATCCAGTGGCCGGTCAGTGTGAGGGTACAAAGGCTGGGCCCGTTGCCTGGAACTGGAACAACTTGGAGAGGCTCTCCTTGCTCCTTGATCCATGAAGGTCAGCTGAGGCCTTTGTTCTGACTTGAGTGTACCGGACTCCCTCCTTTACTCTGCTCTGCTTCTCTCACTCACTCACCCCTTCCTGCATGCAGCTCTCCATCTTAGCGTCTGCTTCTGGGAGTCGGACTGAGGCAGCCTGGTGGGTGTCTCTTCTTCATTTGAGTCTCTGCTCAGACGTTATCTTCCTTGGCCTCCTCCTGGCTCACCGAGTGCCACGTCGCCTCATCTCTCGTCCCTGTACCCTATTTTATATGTGTCACCTTTTGAAACTACCTCTTATTTTTGTTTGTTTCATTCACCTGCTGTCTCTCTCCCAGACGAGAGCATCAGTTTCACAAGAGCTGCTGTCTTGTCTTCTCTGTGCCCCAGGGCCAATGCCAGTGCCTGGTGCAAAGCTAATGCTCAGCAAATATTTGTGGACCCCACCAATATGGGTGGAGGAGTGAGCAGGTGAAGGGGTGAAGCGCAGCAGGAGTGATGCCTGCTTTTCCTGCTCTCCCCAGCCCCGCCCCTCCCCCAGAGCCCCTGAGCCAGGCTGTGGGGCCCCTCCCCCATGTGACCCTGGCTGAGCTGGGGCCTCCTGGGAGGATGGAGCCTGCAGCCGCCTTGGCTGCCTGCCCTGTATTGATCAAAGCTGGGAGGCCTGCTGGCTGAGGTCTGTCCCAGCCCATGGGGGCGGGGGAGTGGGAGGGGAATTCTGGCTGAGATTCATGCAGGGCTTGCCTGGGGCAGCGTGGTGCTGGCTAAAGATCCATCTGCTTTGGGGGCTGACAGCACCCCTTCCCCACACCTCTCAGGGGAGGCCAGACTAGCTAGCTCTGGGAGGATGGCTGGGCAGCAGGGTGTGGGGACAGAGGCTGGGCTGTGGCTTGGACACTGAATGCTCCTGGCCTCTTGCTAAGCCCTGCGTTTGATGCACATCGCAGTTTATGGAGATCCTACCAGGCTCCCTCTCTTGGGGCCGTGGAGTGGACAAGTGCCTCTATACAGGCCTGTCTAGCACCCCTCTGTGCACAGCACTATGCAGGACCCAGGGATGAGGTTCTCAGTGAGCTTGTGGTCTGGTGGGAAACACCGGTCACAGCTCACTGTGATCCAGGGCACAGCAAAGGAAATGGTGGGGGAGGGAGGTGGGGAGCCTAAGGATGCTCTCTCCCTTCGAGTCCTGACTCAAGAATGAATAATCAGGGTAATTCCTATTTGGCCAAAAAAGGTTCTTGGTCCAGAAAGGAGAAGCAACTGGCCTAAGGTCACAGGGCTATTAGCAGTTAAGCTGGGGCTGGAGCCCAGTCTCCCATCCGGCATGTGGACTCAGAGAGAAGGATGCTCAGGCATCCCCAGCACTCTGCATGCAGATCCTGAGCACTTCCTCTGGGCCCGGCCAGGTGATGGGTGCTAGAGATGATATGGGGATGGTGGGACCCACCCTGAGCTCAGGAGCTCACAGCCCAGGAGAGAACATGCATGCACTCGTGTGTAGACACACACACACACACCAGTAATCCACACTGGTCCGGTGATGGAGGTACACAGAGCTGGGAAACTGCAAGGCAGAGGAAGTGACTGCGTCAGAGACATGCTGGGAAGACCTTCGGGAGGAAGTACTCCCTGAACGGTGTCTTAGATGGCTGATTTTGGAAAAGCAGGGACATGGGAAAGAGGCAGAGTAGATCAAGCCTGGGCACAGCATGAAGAAGGTGCTCAGGCTGCTGTCTTCTGTTGCCTGAGCAAAGGCCACAGCCCTCTTCCAGGCCTCCAGACTCTGGCCTCCCTGCCCTTCTGCCCAAAACCCACCCCACTGCCCGAGCAAGGGCTCTGAAACATGACCAGGATCATGTTACTCTCCTGCTCAAAGCCATCAGTGGGTTCCCACTGCCCTCTGGATAATGCCCTGTCATCACAGAGCTTGAGTGCTAGAGGTCAGGCATTCTGTGTCCACCCACTCCCATTGTACAGAGAAGAAAACTGAGGCCCAGAGAAGATCACACAGTGAGACAGGGGCCACTCTGGAACTAAAATAGTGGCCTTCCAAGCCCTGGACAGGGCTCTATTTCCCGACACTCCATCTTCTGCCCTCTCCCGAATGCCCAGTGGGTATTTAAGGAGCATCCCAAATCTCAGAATAGCAAAGCTGGGAAGGACCCTCATTTTACAGATGAGCACACCAAGGCCAGGACGGCAGGCCAGCTTTGCAGTTCTTAAAATACTTGCACCAAGGTTCTTATTTAACTGTCACAACTCTGGGAAGTAGATGGGATAAAAGTCATCATACCCATTTGATAGACAAGGAAACTGAGGCCCAAAGACCAGAGTGATGGGTCAGGGTCACCTCGTGGCTTCGTTCGTTCACCCTGCCTACATACACTGCGCAAGCGCTCTGTGGCAGGCCCCATGCGGGGTGTAAGCTGGGACGAGACCATCCTGTGCATGGGGTGCTCCCAGGCTCCTTGGCAATTCTGACAAGCCCGAGCTCCAGTGAACCCCAGCACAGGATCCCCAGGGGCTGGGAAGCCCATGGCGAGACTTTGGGGGGTGATATTTCAGGGGAGTTCAGTGTGGGAGCTGGGGAGGGAAGGAGTTCCAGGCAGGGCCTGGGCTGGTCTCATGCTTCCTGCCTGGCGTTCTTACCGGAGCTCCTTCCTGGAGGATTTAAGACTATGTTGAGCAGTTGTTTTAAATTTCCGGGCAGGGGGCTGCAAGGGAGGAGGGGTGTGCAGGCCGTCTGGGGTGTGGGTTGCTATTTACCAGGGCCCTTTGTGGGATGCAACTCTCCAGGCTGGAGGCTCCCACAATTGCTTCCAGCTGGGCTGTCAGCCAGCCGGGGGAGTTGAGGGTAGGCTGGGAATGGGGGGGGGGGGGGAAGGCCAGAGAGGAGGTCAGGGGCATGAGGGGTCCCTTCCAGCCTCCAGGATCGCCTCTGCCTCCTTGGGTGGCCACTCTTGCTGGGGTACCAGGCCTGGCTGAGCATCCTTGAACACAAATGGGTCTATAAACTGGGAATCCATCCGGCCTGGACATTTCTGAGCTTTATGGCCTTTATGCACTTAATCTTTCATTTCCTCTCCCCTGCTTCATCTCCCCGCTCACTTCCCCTCTTTCCCGAGAGCAATTGCTCCACTCCCCCGCCCCCATAGCGTGTGGAGGCTCCCTGGCCCCTTTGTCAGAAGCTACCTGTGTGCACAGCTGTCCCTGCTCCCTTGGTCTCTGTCTGGGCCCACCATTCATTCCCTTTCCGACAACAGTAGTGGATAAACAGGCCTGGCAGAAACCCCTGTTTCCTCAGCACCCACAGGACAAACTCTTTAGCCAGACAGCCCACACCCTCCAGCCTCCTCTCTCCGCTCCCCTCAGGGATAGCCCACACTCCAGCCCCAGCCTAAGGAACCAGAAGCACCCGGGTTACTGCTCTCTCCCTTGCTCACGTGGGGCCCCCGCCCAGAATATCCGCTGTCCATCTTTCCCCCTTGGCTCAGGCATCACTCCCAGGGCGGGTCGGGGCCTGTCCTCTGTGAGCCTGCAGCCTTATTTTCTGTAAAGGGAGAACACTATTTGGTCTTGTTTGTCTTACAAGCTTATTGATAGACCAAGGGGAGTAAAGAGCTTTGGAGGTTGTCCAGGACTGTATCGGTTAGAGGGTAGGGAGGCTAGATTCATTTTGGGGGATCCTACTTTCATGGAAACATATTTTACCTAAAGAGTCATTGTGTGCTCCTTCTTGATGGAATCCTAGAACCAGATTCTGGGAGCATGGCTTGTCTGTGGTATCCCAGCGCCTGGCCAGGGTCTGGCTCAGGAAATGTCTCATAGGAGAGATCCTCCCATTCTTTCCCTTCATCTTATACCGTTATACTGGGGAGACCAAGGCCCAGAGAGGGAAAGGAACTCACCCAAGGTCATACAGGAAATCAGGGTAGAGTCGGGACCAGTTCCTTGAGAATTTACTAAAAAACTAGTAAGTGAAAAGAACCCCTAGCTGGGAGCCAGGAGAAGAGTAGGTTTGAGCCCTAACTTAGCCCCTGCCCCAATCCCAAACAAGTCCTCTGAGTGCAGTCCTCCTCCCGTGCCTCTCCAGCACCCTTCCCTTTCCCCTCCCCCACCAGGTTTCCTTCCTGCCAGTTCTGATGGTGGGGGTTGGGACTCTCCTTTGAGGCCCCTCCCGCCCTCCCTCTCCTCCAGTGCAAGGCTCTTAGAGAGCTGGGCCAGGCCTTGGGGGAAGGTGGCTGGTCCCAGCTGCTGGGCCTGGTGGGTCCCACACTCAGAGAATGAGTCTGCTCAGGACAAAGAATGTCAAATGTCCCTTTTGTTCTGAGGATATTCTGGTGGAAACAGAGCCCTGGGCCAGCATAGGGTAGAATGGAGCAGGATGGGTATGTATGGACCAGGATGGTAGGATGGGGTGAGGGTGTGCTCTCTGGGGGTCCAAGAGGGTGAAAGGTCACATGTATCTCTAGTGCTTTGGTCTTGTTGGGGGGGGGAGTGGGGGGGCACCTCCCTGGTCCCCTAGCAAGGTGGTGGGAACCTTGTAGGCCTGGGTCCCTAGGTCCTACACAGTCACTAGGCTTTCTCAGTGCGTTTCTCCCCACCACATGTGCACCAGTGGTGGAGGTGTCCGATCTTCAGCGAAACCCCAAGGGGATGGCCTGGTCACCCCCATTTCACAGGGGTGGGGAGTGACTGGTCTCTAGCTACTCAACTAGGGAAAAGCAGAACCAGAATTTGAAATCAAGTCCAGCTCTAAGCCAGGGCACTTACCACTTTTCCCTTGAGGGCAGAGGTCACTCTGGCCAGATTTTAACTGGACAAAGGGCTCTTCAGAAAGGTGAAGCGACTTGCCTCAGGCCACCCAACCTGTTTGAGACAGGACTGCCCAGGCCAGCCCTCCCACCTGCTCTAACTGGCTTCAGCCCTGAATGACCTTCTCTAGGATCGAGGGCCTCGGGACACGGGAGATGCTCTTCTTCCTCCAGGGTCAGTTTAAGCTCCCAGATTTCACCTTGGAGCCCTAGAGTGAGGAGGAGGAGCATGGAAGCTGGCTCCTTATCAGTCATGTGGTGCCTGTCAGAACAGCTCTGCTCTTGGAGACTGAGTTTGCTCCCCTCTAAAAAGGTTCTGCCTTGTGGGGTGACTGGGGGGGACCTCTAGCAGACAAGGGAGGCAAAGGTGAGCAGCACTGACCAGGTCTCCGTGCAGATGAATTCCCCTCTTCCCTCCTCCTTTCCTCCTCCCTGCCTCCCTCCCCTTGGCTCTTTGGCCTTGAGGTCAGATTAGGCCTGATTAATGGGCCTGGGAAGCTAGTTCAGCAGGGGGCCGGGAGAGACTGGCAGGGGGCATGAGAAGGTAGGAGGGAGGAGAGGGGACAGGAAAGACCCTAAGGAGGAGATAGAAGTGGAGTGAGAGAGCCTGGTCTTCAGATCTCTGTTCAGAGGCAGGAATTCATTTCTGGGGGCTCATAGCACTTGAGTTACCCACTGTCACCTCACCCTCTAGAACCCTGGACTACCTGTCCTAGAAGGGACCATCCCCTGCTCCCTACCCTAGATTGTTCAGATGAGACCACAACAGGGCCTGGCACCTGGAGAGCTTTCTGGGATTTCCCCATCTCATGGGCCCACTGGTTGAAAGGGGGCTGGAACTGAACCCGGGCGGTGGAAGAGCTTGTCTGGAGGCCAATAAGCACTGGGTTCCCCGTGAAGCTGCGTGTTTACTTGGGGCAGCCCTAGGGGTCTGGAGGAGATTCTGGGAGCTCTCAGGCTGGACAAAGTCCTCCATGGTGGGGTCTCCCAGGTCTGCTCCACCTACACCCACATGCTCCCCACCTTGCACTCAGGCTGAAACCTTAACCCCCTCAACGGAGTGGGGGGCCTGACTTTAGGTTGTCTCTCTCTGTCGGGTTGGATGGATTCCTCGCAGAAGATGCTCAGGCCCTTTAAAAAGAAAGAAAGAAATAAATCGAAGACCAGATTTAAAGTCTTGCCTGAATGCTCCCAGCCCGGCTTCTTCCTCCATCCTCCCCCTGGAGCTCTCGCAGCCCCCACTGCCTGAGCCCCCCCCAGGGCCTTGCAGCCTTCCAGTGGAGTGGGAAGAGCAGGCAGGAATCTTGTTTTTGAGGGCCTCCTATGTGCTGTGCTGTGCGCCTTACCTATTGGACTTCAACCTCCTAACAGCCTTCCCAACCTGCTCAGGTCCTTATGGCAGGCCGTGTCATCCCCACTTGTCCAGAACCTGGCAGAAGAGAAAGGTTGGGCTGAGAGAGTGTGGGGAACTTGTCCCAGGCTGCACAGCGGCAGAGCTCAGGAATGTCCTCAGTCTTCCAAGTGGAGCTCAGAGTTCTCACCTGTGCCACCCTGCCCAGGATCTCCAGGTTCAGGCCGAAATGGGCAGACATCAGAGCTGGAAGGGGACTCAGAGACCATTTCGTATGGCCCTTTCTTGTATGGATGGAGACTGTGACCCAGGGGAGGCAATGGGCTCGCTCAGGGTTCCACAGCAAGTCATTCCAGGTGCCATGCAAGGCGCTAGGGGGTGGGGGACACAGCGAACAAAAAAGACAAGATGCTGGTCTCATGGAGCTCTTACTGATGGAGCCCAGCAGTGCACTTGGGGTTCCCATGAGGGAAGTATGGTGGCTTCTCATGGCACAGAGCAGCTCCTCACCCAGAAGGCTTCCTGGAGGAGGTGATTTCTGAGAATTGAGTGGTCGCTGGTGACAGGCAGAGAAGGAGTGCTCCAAGCACGGGACTGTTCTCCATTTTCCACCCCTCACAGAACCACTGGAGAGATTTAAGAGATGAAGTACACTCTGGCTTAGAGTTACCAGGTAAAATACAAGATGCCCAGTAAATTTAAATTTCGGATAAACACCATAAGTAGCATAAGTATGTCCCATGCAACATTTAGGATATACTTATACTAAAAAATTATTCACTGTTGGGGCGCCTGGGTGGCTCAGTCAGGTAAGCATCTGCCTTCGGCTCAGGTCATGATCTCTGGGTCCTGGGATTGAGGCCCACGTCTGGGCTTTCTGCTCAGCGGGCAGTCTGCTTCTCCCTCTCCCTCTGCTGCCCCCACCCCTGCTTGTGCTCTCTCTCTCTCAAATAATAAAATAAAATCTTTTAAAAAAATTATTCATTGTTTATCTGAAATTCAAATTTAACTGAGAGTCCTCTATTTTTATTTGCCACATCTGGCAACTTACCCTGGCTGCCATGATGGAGTTGGAGGGTATGAGGCTGGAGGCCAGGTGCAGCAGGGAGAGAAGGTGGAGACACGGGAGACTGAGTCTGGATGCACGTAAGAGAGAGAAGGAAGAGGCAAGGCTAACACCCTGCCATCTGAGCAATCAAGCTGGGGCATGGAGGGGGCACCCGCAGGGAGGATGGTGGGAGACAGGGAGCATGGTGAGTTTAGTTCCAGACTGTTATGGCTGAGATTCCCCAGGGCCCTCCTAATGGAAATGTCCAGGTAACGGTTGGGGCCAGGGTTAGAAGCATTGTGGCTAAGGTGCCATTGGCAGAGTTGGGGAAGGGAGATTCCAGGCAAGGGAAGGGCAGGGGCTAACACGTAGCAACACGTAGCAGCGGCTCCCCTTGCACACCCCCATCACATGGCTCAGTTGTAACTCCTGACTCAGGGAGGGGCTTGGGGGGGCGGGCACCCTGCTGTAGCTGGTTCGGGTCCCTGGCAGTACCACCCCAGGTCTACCTCTGCTAGGCTCCGAGGACTGGAATTTGACTTTATCTTCCTAAAGGTCACCTTGCCCACAGCCTTACCCTGGGGGTGGACATTCCTCACATTCCGTGGCCCTCACAGGAGGTGGCAGGTCCAGGTTTCCAACCATCCTCAGCTCCTTTTGGCAGGTCTTACTGAAGGCCTACTATGCGTCCCTGGGGTCTGGGCTCGGGGGTCCGACCCGTCTATGTTTGAATTCTGACTCCGCCTCCTACCAGCTGGGCGGTCCTGGGGCCAGTTACCTCTTCCTTCTTGAGCCACCGTGTCCTCACTTATAAATGGGGGATAATTCTGAAAGGAGGGTTGTGTAGTCATGTCTTTAAAAGCACCACCTCAGCACTTGGATTTCAGCAGGTACTCTTAATACTGATTCCTCCTTTGCCTTCCCTGAACCTCAGTGTCTTCATTTTTAAAGAATAAATGTAGGAGCGCCTGGGTGGCTCAGTTGGTTGAGCGTCTGCCTTGGCTCGGGTCATGATCCCAGGGTCCTGGGATGGAGCCCTGCACCGGGCTCCCTGCTCAGCAGGGAGCCTGCTTCTCTCTTGGCCCCTCCCCCTCCTTGTACTTTCTCTCCCTCTCTCTCTCTCTCTAATAAATAAATAAAATCTTAAAAAAAAAAAGAATAACGTAACCTCTCATGTCAAGCCAGGGATGGGCATGTATGGGCTGTGACGGCCCACGAAGTAGCTGTGTGGGGGGCCCCAGAACCCCATATGTCTCAGGTCCTGCAGAGGCTGGAAGCAAAGTCTGAGGTGACCTCAGCTGGGCAGGGAGCAGGCAGCTGGACGAGTGGCTGCAGGCTCCATGATCTGGCTGCTGGGAAGCGGGAGGCTGGCTGGAGGGCCTGGGGGCAAAGGCTGATAGAAACAGAGGCAGGGGAGCCCACAGACCTGGGCAGCCAGACCTCTGCTCTGGCTCCGTTCTCTCGGGTTCCCCTATGCCTGCCTCCAGTCCTACCCCTCCTCCCAGGTGTGGGGTACATGGAGCCAAGGGGACATGCCACCTGGAGCCCAAGTTTATCATTCTAGATCATACTCCAGGTGCCTGGTATCTGGAATTCCCTGCCCAAAGGGCTCTGAGACCACTTCCAAGACCTGGGTCTATTCTCCCAGTGGGCTGAGGGATGGACAAGGCCTGAGGGATGGACAAGGAAGGAGCTTGGACATGGGGCCTGCACACAAGGACTTTTGCAGTAGGGGTGAAGCAGGTGGGAAGAGAAGGAAGAACCTGACAAGGGGACTGCCATTTGAACTCTTGCCCCAGGGTGCAAATATGAGGAGTGGGCTACCCATGGAAGGACCAGAGTCAGAGGAGTCCTAGCATGGTAGTTAGAGGCTTTGCTCCAATGATGGGCCAATTTTACCTGCAGATTCCCAGACCCACCCAGGGAAATTCATATTCTTGGGCTTTGGAGAAGATTATAGAATTTGCATATTTAATAAATATGGCTAGAGACCATGCAGGGAGCTTTGTGCCTAGCACCCCATTCCCCATTTAATTCTTTTTCTTTTTTAAGATTTTATTTTGTTTTTTTAAAAAGATTTTATTTATTTGCGAGAAAGAGAATGAGCGAGCGAGAGAGAAAGCATGAACAGGGGGAGGGGCAGAGGGAGAGGGAGAAGCAGACTCCCCGCTGAGCAGGGAACCCAATTTGGGGCTTAATCTCAGGACCCGGACTGTGACCTGAGGCAAAGGCAGATGCTTAACTGACTGAGCCACCCAGGTGCCCCTTAAGATTTTATTTTTAAGTAATCTCTACACCCAATGTGGGGCTCGAACGCGCAACCCTGAGATCAAGAGTTGCATGCTCCATTGAGCCAGCTGGGTGTCCCCCATTTAATTCTTACAATAACCCTGCAAGGTAGATAGCTGGGAAGAAACTGAGGCATGGTGAGAAGACTTGCCTAAGACCTCCCAGATGGCAACTGACAGAGCTGGGATGGGTCAGCACAACGTGGTATCTCCTTGTACTCTCCTGCCTCTCCCTCATCCCCAAACAACCCTCCCAAACCCCAAAACCTCAGAGGTAATGGTACATAGGCAATTTGGGTCAGAAGTCACTGGACATATTCTACTTGGTTCCAGGAAAACAAAGCTTAGAATCCAATTGTGAAGCATAAATCCTCTTCTCTGGTCTGGTGAGGGTCCCCACCCTCTGCTGACTCTGGGGCAGCTCTCAGACCCCGGCAGGATCTGTTACCCTCTAGGCACCAATGTCCCCATGTGGATCTCTAAGGTCCACATCTCCAGGCCTCTTGGCTCCAAACTCAAGTGTTCTTAAGCTGGGCAGCACCTCCTGCCCCCAGACCTGCCCCTCTTTTGGCCCTGCCACACTCTCAGTGCTCAAGCCAGCCACCTGAGTGTCCCCGTCCATCCTTAGCTCCCTCTCCAGTTACTTCCAGAGCATAGGTCACCATCCTGCCAGGTCTACTTGCTTAATAGCAATGAATCTGTCCCCATCTCCCATTGACCTTGCATCTCCCCTCCTTCAGGCCTCATCATCTCCCAAAAGGACCACTGGCTCCTCCAAGCCACTGCATATATGGCACCTAGAAGGGTCTCTAGGAAAACAAGGGACAGGTCATGCCTCTGTTAAAAACTCTACAGCGGCTCCTGTCTCAGTGCCCTTTGACTAAAAGCCAAGCTTTTCTATACTCTCCAGGAACACTGAGGGGCTTTGTAGGTCTCCCTTACACCCCTCCCCACCCCCCACGCAATTTTTCCACCTCTATGTTTTTGCCACTGCTGTTCCCTCTTCGTTGGGGTTTCCTGGCTAACTGCTACTTCCTCAGATTCCAGCAGCACAGCCTCCTGCAGGAAGCCACCCCTGCCGCTCCCAGGCTGGATTAGGACCCCTGCTCGGGGCTGCCATGGCTCTCTTGCAGCACCTGCCACCTGCACTCATAATAATAGCTGATATTTATTGAGTGCTGACTCCATGTATTTTTCTTTATTGACCCATTCAACCTTCACAAGCACCCTATGAGACAAATTCTATGATCATCTCCAATTTCAGATGGGTAAAAGGTTAAGTAAATTGCCCAGGATCACACTACCTGGGGATTTGCAACCAGAATGGCTGGCTCCAGAAAGCTGGCCTCGAATCCTGAGATGCTGCCTCCAGCTGTATTGGGTGGACCTTCGGGGGGCGGAGGGGGGCGGCGGCAGGGGCGGGGGTGGGGGTGCGGCGCGTCCTGGTTGGCTTCTAGGGTGGCTTCTGACCCATCAGGATGAGCCCAGCGGCTAGCCCAGGTGCTGGCATGGGTAGACGCCCGACGCCTGGCGCTCCTGCCCTAGTCTCAGACCTCTGCGGGGCTGTAAGGGCCCCCGGCGACCGGGGCGTCGGGCGGCCCAGCTGGGGCGGGCTTGGGGCCAGATGGGCTGCAAGGCTGCGGGGAGGCCAGGGCGGCCGGCCGGGGCCGCGCGTTGCCATGGAGACGGGGAGGGGGCGGCAGCCGCGCCCCGGTGGGCGGGGGAGCAGGTGGCGGGACGGTGCGCCGGCTGGGGGAGGGGCCGGAAGGGGCCCGCGGGGGGCCGCGGCTGGAGGGGCGCTCCGCGGGGCTTCTCCTCCTCCTGCCTGCTTCCCGGCTCCCGCTGCTCCCTGGGCTACTCAGGCTCTGCCTGGGAGCCTCCAGCTAGGACTCCAGTCCTGGCCTCGGCTCCCACTCCCTGTGCATCTGGGGTATATCACTTCCTCCACTCGCTCCCTCTTAGCCTCAGTTTCCCCGACTGTGGAATGGAGGAGTTGCACCAGGAGATGTTCATGCACGCTTCAGCGCACATAGTTTTTATGGCTCTGGGAGGGTTGGGTAATTTCTCATCCTCTTCTTAGATGAGGTATGTTCTCATCAAATGACGCCCGTCCTGGGACCCAGAAGCGGGGAATGTCAGAGCTAGAAGAGCTGGTGGAGCCTCTTGACTCCAACCGTCTCCATTATACAGAGCGAGCAACGGAAACCCAGAGAGGGTGAGGAACCTGTTCCGGGTCACACAGCGAGTCGCAGGCGGGGCAGGGTGGTGAGAAACTAGGTCTTATCTACCCAGTGCTCCACCCCTCACCTCCTGCCTC